>NC_054537.1:20007920-20300420 GCF_017654505.1 Polyodon spathula | reverse complement strand
AAATAGCCTCTGCTGTTGCATATTGTTCTTGACCTGCAGCTGTATTGAATGAGAATGAATGTACTGAGCTGACTATGCATGTTTCATTTAAAACTAGTTACAGCTGCTTAGCCGAGGCTCTATTTTTCATTATTTAGAAGCAGTAGAACCTCCTGTTTTGGTATTGGAAAATTAATGATAGGGTTAATTTACCCTAAATAAAAGGGAGAAGGTGGGAAAGTGGTGGTTAGTGGAGTTAAGTGATGTTGTGTGGTGTGTTGGGGGCTGTCCCTCCTATTGAATTGAAGTTTCAAAACTCTAAAATTGGCACACAAAAAATAACAGATGCAGGAAATCAATTTATTTATTTATTTAGGGAAATAAAACATTTGATAATACTTAAAGTAAGCTGTAGCTAACAAAATAACCATCAATTTTACTTGCTTTGCATTTCAATGAGCTACATCGTTCTCAAATACTCACGTTTGAAAGAGAACATGTATTTTCATCTCATCACATAGTATCTGATATTACTTTGGGTTAAAGAAAGTTATATGCTTTATTATCAGGGTAGATGTTACAACTTGCACTTCCTGGGCCCTTTTTGTTACTGGATGAAATCATGTCAGTCAATAAAGGAAGCAGCTGGTTTGTTAATAAAAGTAAAAAAGTCATTGAAGGGGTGGGGATAATTTCAACCTCTGGGTGACCAAGCAAACTGGAGCACAGACATAGATTTATTTAACCAAGTGTAGTACCAGATCGTGTTTTAAAATAAAAATACTTGTTTATTAGAACATGTGTTTCTCCCAAAACTGGACATCGGAGAACTATATAATGAGTAGAACAACAGGAAGCATTTATGGGTTATTTTGTTGGTTACCCTCACTTAAAGTGATGTGGAAACGTCTTGGAAATAAGCATGCCCTTTGATTGCTCTAAACTGGATATCCACATGACAGAGTCGTAATCTGTAATGACAACCGCTGAATGTGTTCATTTGGCCTGCAGTTTCACATTAATTGGGTACCTACATGCCAAAGCGATCAAACTAACCCAGTTACTATACTGAGAAGACTTGTCATTTACAACATTAGGATAACAATACTGGTTAACTTTGGCTTGTGGGTGTCCAGTTAATTCAGTTTTGGGTGGGAATGATGTATCTGTTGCATCAGGGAAGGTTTCTTTAAAAAAATTAATTAATAAAATAAAATAAGGACAGGGCAACCAAGGACAAGCGTTTTATCTTAGTGTTTAATCTGATAGATTAATATTTTATTCTGCCTGCATGCACCCCAGGGGAATGCTATATGCAAGTTTTTTGGAAAATGGAGAAAACATGATGAGAGTGTTACCTTTTTTAAACCCTGCCTTTGTACTTACATGAGTGATCTGAGGCATAACAAGCCTGTTCAATTGTTTCAAGAGGGAGTAAAATGTGTGCCAGTCACTTGTGGTTCCACATATAATTACTAAATTAAAAGCTACTGACTGGTGTTTATGTGTATTAACCAAGCTGGTGGGATACCATCTGCTTTGCCTATCCAGCCCCCCATCCCTCCCCTTCTACCCACCACCCTTTATTGAAAAGCTAGACTATTTAAATGTAAAGTTCATGTGGGTATTCAAAAGGCAGTGCACAGTTTTAAAAACTGTCAGCACATCAAGAACCTCTTTTGAATTTGTCCGTAATCCCAGAGCAATCATGGGAAGCATATATTGGCAGTCATACAGCTGCTGTCCTCCCTGATCCCCAAGGAAAACACATTGCAATTCTGGAATTAGCAGCTTTATAGTTTAACAAGCAGAAATCCCCCAGTAATCCATACTCTACAAAGAAAACCGGGATATACTGGAAACCTTTTGCAGCAGTGTTGTACCAAGGATTAAAAACTTGGCTTTTGTAGCTGGGAAGCCTGGTACTTGTGATTATAGACAGTGGTGCCATTAAGCACCATTAATAGTATAGACCCAATTTTTTCTTATGCCCGGGCAAAACTGACACAATTTTATTAGTTCCTGTAGATAATTACTATTAAGACTGCCTTAAATGTATACACAGATCACCACACCTACATAGCTTCACCTGCAGTGAAGGAGACAAATCCTCAAAGTTTTTTTGTTGATTATTTAAAAAAATAAAAAGGTTTTAAGATCCTTAATGTGGGAAGTATGAATGGGCTGGTATAAAATGTCCATGGTATTGTAATGGTAAAAAAAAAAAAAAACATTTCATTGTTAACATCCTGACAATGTTTTACACTTATAACTTTGAAGACTGTTTCAATGCTATTTTCAAAATGGCTGCTCTAGTGCACTGACAGTGTAAGGATTATTGCCCACATCGTCAAACATGTGATTTAGAGGTCAGGCCTCAAACCCCAGTGCACTAGAGCAGCCATTTTGAAAAGAACATTGAAACACTTTATAGTTATGTGTGTAAAAAGTTGTCAGGATGTTAACAATAAAAAGAAAAATGACAGGTATGTTATTTAAACAGTTGTAGCAACACATGGGGACGTGTAACACTGTATTTTCTGGTACCCTGCTACTTACTCTTTAACAAACATGGTAAGATGTGTATATTGAAGCCCTTACGGAGCCTCACTGGACCTTAACAATAAGTGCAGAATGCAAATTAATGCTTAGGAGGTGTAATTTTATCTGTATCAGTGCTGTGTGTGTGATTCCTTAAATAATCATAGATATGTCCTTGTTTTCTTGATGGTTTAATTTCCATATTTTCTTTAAGTGTATTTATCATCTACTGAAAACAGAAAAAGATATAATAAATAAGCAGAGACTGTACTTTACTGCCAAACTGAAGTCAGTAAAATGGACTGATATCTAGAACTTGGTTGAAGGATCCTTTCAGAGGTGTAGTGCTATATTTAGAAGTGAGAGGTTGCTATTATCTACCCATCTCACTGTCCTCCTGTTGCAGCCACTTAAGAGCAAATGAGACTGACATTTTGAAACAGAAGTATATCTGTTTGCAAAAAAAGATGCGTGTAAGGCCACAGGTACCCTTTATTTGTTTGTTGCATTATACTTCTAAAGGTAAGAACTGTTCCAATTATTGCATCTGTTTGTAAAATGATCACACCTCAGCACAGCGTTGATATAGGTTCCCTTCACCTCTCTTACTCATTCTAGACTATAGTCTTTTTCTTTATTTATCTCTCAAGGGTTTCTTACGGCTGTTGTATTATTTGCTTATTTTTATGGGTTATACACATGTATATCTATCTATCTACATATATTAATAGGAGCAAAACAGTTCAATATTCTACATGTGAAGTATGGAAACGGTGCTCTCCCTGCCCAAAAAGGGAGGGGTCGGCGCTCCCTCCCTAGCACTACACCCCTTTACTATGCATTGACTGTACTGTAAAGGTTAAGACCAGGTATTGGTAGAGAAAAATAATCTACAAAGATAACTGATGTATTCCAATTTATAAACAGAAGAGCAAGATTAGCAAGCTCTTACCCTCCAAGATGTATTATATATTACAGGGATGTAAATAAGTCTCCCATTGCATAGCAGTTTGATCCTGTGCTGATTTTGCTATGACTTTGATAAAACACCTGAGCTTGTTCCCTACACACAGGAGCTAATCGAGCTCACAGTAAAACCTGGAATGGGTGAAATTGCTATGCAAAAGGCATCTTAGTTCCATCTCTGTATTATACATAAACAAACAAGAACCAGGGATATCCCCTTCTAAAGTAACGCAAACCACTGTGCTTTCCAGTACTTCTGTGCTCTTACTGTAGGTCGGTTATATAGCACTATAATTGAGAGAGTTTGTTAGTTGTTAGCTTTGTCTTCTAGGGGTTTTAGAGATTAGGGGGAATCAGGAGATAAAACATGTTCTATTGAATCTTACAATGCTTATCTAGAGAGTGCTCAGATTTACATTTCAGTGTTTTAAGCTTATACCCTGTGTCCTTGGTGATCATTGGGTAATAATAATAGATTTAGATACTGGACACTAGTAAGATACCGTACTTGGGTTCTCGAGGACACATGCTCTTGTTTAAAGCTTCTTATATTGCTTTGACCCGATACATTTTGAAAATGTTTTTTTTGTATAACGGACTAGAACTACTGACTTCTGCGTTGAAGAGCTCACCTTATGATTTCCATTCCATTCATGCTGATTTTAAACTCAGCACTCTCCAAGATAAGCCCAACTAAGACGTAGCTTTACAGTAACTAATGTGATCCATTTGCATTTCCATCCATTTGAGTTTCTTTCCATCTGATGATTTAGATATCCTTCTGTCTGGTGTTGATGTCTAAAATGTAATGCTGGCTGCAGAGAACAACTTATTTTGCCTCCCTGGCACATCAGCACACACAAAGGCTGTGATGCTGGCTCCAGGTATCAACCTCAGTGCAGTCTCCCCAGCGCCTCAGCATGACAACAATCTGGACTGAGCTGAGTAGGGTACATTTCTGGGGTCTTCAAGTGGGCACCTTCCATCCTTGGTGTTTCGTCGACTAGCGCACAACACCTCAAGAGGGCTTGACGGTGACTCTGGAGTCCCAGCATCACCGCCATCCATGCCCCACTCAGGTAAGCCTAGCTGTCTTACCTGTGCATCAGTGTTGCTTTCTTTCTATTGTGCCTGAAATCCCCAACCAGAATCTTTCCGTCTCAACCACAACCAGTTGCTGCTCCTCTCTGCTGCTTCAGATAAGTTCTTCACTGTGTGGTGCAACTCTAAACCACTGAATCCATCGCCTCTGAGAAATCAGGTTGTAGAGTGTGCCACAAATCCTTGACAGTCCACCTCCACTGGGTAAACCCAGACTCTCCATCCTTGCTGTTCTGCTTCAGCAGCTAGTTGAGCATACCAACTAGCTACAGCCACAGACACAAACCTGGAGTTCCAGGTCTTTGCTAACTGCAGATCTTGAGCTAGTCCTTTGTGAAGTACTCTCCGTTCTCATATCCATTTTCTTTCCTAAGTCGTTAACTGTGTTGTCTAACATTGAGTCATGTTCCGCCTCCGCTCTTACAAACTCTAGGGGTATTTTTCTCTTTAGTTTTATAGAAGCCTTGGGTGGTTGTCTCCAGCATATTGTTCCCCTTAAAAACACAGAACTGGATACTGCCGACAAGGTTAACTAACACCTGCCAGCCCCAATGGGGTCTCTTTCCTCCTGTCAGCTGTGCTCTCCATGCTATCACGAGGTCTTCCCCTTGTTGCCAGCTGCACTATTCACAGCAGTCACTGGATGTATCCAGATTTCCATTACATGAGAGTAGATATTAAAACTTCATGATGATTTTAGACTCGGCTCTCGCTAAGCACCAACTTACAGATTTCAATGTCATGGACCATATTTTTGTACTATATACAAATAAATAAATTTCCCTTTCATGTTACTCAAGTGTTTCTTCTTCAAGTAATATTTTTTTTCATATGTATAAAGCTGACAAAAACAAATTAACTTGTTTTCAATAAAATCTACAGCAAATGTACAGCATGTATTTGCTTCCATGAAGATACATTTCAAGGATGTTATAAATACTTAAGCTCTTAAAGCTTAAGCTCTCATGTTGGATGGATACGCTATTCTGGCCTGGCTGAACACACTTACTAAAATGCTTATGGCCCAAGACTTGAAATGTTATTCAAGGAGATCTGAACCCTGTATGAGTAAAAGAGCTTTAAAATGGCTGGCACAGACTGCATTAAAAAATAGTTTGCTGTAAGTGTGACAGTCTGGTTTGATTGAAATCGAATTATTTATGGCCAGTTTGCTTGTCTCTTGTCTGGTTAGAGTATATGCAGTGAGAATATCTGTTAAATTGTATTGGCTGCATTGATAAAGCATTCAGTGAGAATTGAGTGGGAACTTCAGCCCAGCCGTAGATGGTCAGTGCGACTGACAAAGTACGCATAGGTTTTTGAATATTAGTCATATAACTGGGATAAACCTATTTCCTAAATACAAATATTAATTTTATATATATCTATATATATATATATATATATATATATATATATATATATATATATATATATATATATATATATACAGTGGCTTGCGAAAGTATTGACCCCCCTTGGCATTTTTCCTATTTTGTTGCCTTACAACCTGGAATTAAAATGGATTTTTATTTGGATTTCATGTAATGGACATACACAAAATAGTCCAAATTGGTGAAGTGAAATGAAAAAAATAACTTATTTAAAAAAATTCTAAAAAATAAATAACGGAAAAGTGGTGCGTGCATATGTATTCACCCCCTTTGCTATTAAGCCTCTAAATAAGATCTGGTGCAACCAATTACCTTCAGAAGTCACATAATTAGTTAAATAAAGTCCACCTGTGTGCAATCTTAGTGTCACATGATCTGTCACATGATCTCAGTATATATAGATCTGTTCTGAAAGCCCCAGAGTCTGCAACACCACTAAGCAAGGGGCACCACCAAGCAAGCGGCACCATGAAGACCAAGGAGCTCTCCAAACAGGTCAGGGACAAAGTTGTGGAGAAGTACAGATCAGGGTTGGGTTATAAAAAAATATCCAAAACTTTGAACATCCCACGGAGCACCATTAGAGCCATTATTAAAAAATGGAAAGAATATGGCACCACAACAAACCTGGCAAGAGTGGGCCACCCACCAAAACTCATAGACCAGGCAAGGAGGGCATTAATCAAAGATGCAACAAAGAGACCAAAGATAACCCTGAAGGAGGTGCAAAGCTCCACAGCGGAGATTGGAGTATCTGTCAATAGGACCACTTTAAGCCGTACACTCCACAGAGCTGGGCTTTACGGAAGAGTGGCCAGAAAAAAGCCATTGCTTAAAGAAAAAAATAAGCAAACATGTTTGGTGTTCGCCAAAAGGCATGTGGGAGACTCCCCAAACATATGGAAGAAGGTACTCTGGTCAGATGAGACTCAAATTGAGCTTTTTGGCCATCAAGGAAAACTCTACGTCTGGCGCAAACCCAACACCTCTCATCACCCCGAGAACACCATCCCCACAGTGAAGCATGGTGGTGGCAGTATCATGATGTGGGGATGTTTTTCATCGGCAGGGACTGGGAAACTGGTCAGAATTGAAGGAATGATGGATGGTGCTAAATACAGGGAAATTCTTGAGGGAAACCTGTTTCAGTCTTCCAGAGATTTGAGACTGGGACGGAGGTTCACCTTCCAGCAGGACAATGACCCTAAGCATACTGCTAAAGCAACACTCGAGTGGTTTAAGGGGAAACATTTAAATGTCTTGGAATGGCCTAGTCAAAGCCCAGACCTCAATCCAATTGAGAATCTGTGGTATGACTTAAAGATTGCTGTACACCAGCGGAACCCATCCAACTTGAAGGAGCTGGAGCAGTTTTGCCTTGAAGAATGGGCATAAATCCCAGTGGCTAGATGTGCCAAGCTTATAGATACATACCCCAAGAGACTTGCAGCTGTAATTGCTGCAAAAGGTGGCTCTACAAAGTATTGACTTTGGGGGGGTGAATACTTATGCACACTCAAGTTTTCTGTTTTTTTGTCTTATTTCTTGTTTGTTTCACAATAAAAAATATTTTGCATCTTCAAAGTGGTAGGCATGTTGTGTAAATCAAATGATACAAACCCCCAAAAAATCAATTTTAATTCCAGGTTGTAAGGCAACAAAATAGGAAAAATGCCAAGGGGGGTCAATACTTTCGCAAGCCACTGTATATGAAAGAATATATATGATATATATATATATATATATATATATATATATATATATATATATATACATATGTGGTGTGTACAGTAGAACAAGATTGTTGTTCTATTTGACGAATTCCAATTACAATAAAAAAAAAAAAAAAAAAAATCCAATTAAAAAAAAAAAAAACATTTTTTTTTTTTATTAAGACATTATTGAGAGTATCAGAATCTAGGCTAAAGGGTCTTTTTCACGTGTACATGATGTATATGTAGGTGATCTACCTTGTCATCATACAGATAATTTGGGGTTTCAGCTGTGGCTTGGGGATGTATGTTAAAATATTTTAGTTTGGACATCAGAGATATGTTCTACTCCCGTGGTTCATCCTTTTCTCTTAAGACAATCTGAATATTTATCAAAAAATAGAAACATGGATACTTGCATGGCTAATTGAAGCTAACTGGATGTTTTTGATAATGTTATCAAAATAAGAATGCAACCTTTAACTTTTGTTTTTTCGACCACAATTCCTACGAAGTGACTGAAGTCTTTATGCCAACTTTGTGAGCTTGAAGGCTCTCAGAATTATTATCGACTGGTTTGCCATCTATGCTGACTCTTGCCAGAATCCTGCTAACCCCCCATTAAAATTAGAAATTAATTTTAACATGGCCTTGAAGTGAACTCCTACAGCTGCTGCTGCTTTATTATTTAGTTTATTTTTGCTGAAATCAGATATTTTACTGCAGCAAACATATAGCATAGGTTTTTATAATTGAGTTACTGTGGAGAAACCCAATCATCATAACAGCTCGGTTGAAACAACAGCTTGTAAATTTAATTACATTCTTATCTTACGACAGGATAAAACAAGATCTTATAAAACGTAATTATTAACAAGCGAATTGAAACAATGACTAACGCTGTAGATGCATGTGAAGCAGACCGGCAGTAAAATCTACTTGATTTGAAATGGTCCTTTGTAGTATTTCTTTTTTTTAATTTATTTACTCTGTTCTGGGGAGTTATATTTTTCAATTATTTATTTATTTTCTTACAGGTACAGCTTTGTCCAAACGTTTTGCATCACCCTATAGAATGAACAAATTTTGCTTCATAAAGTCAAATGAAACCTGCTGAATAATGTTACATTAATATACATATTCAATTACATAGCACTTTGCAGTTTTCCAGATACTTAATGAAAAACTGACAACTGGAAAATGTGACATTTTGAAATCTAACATGAAATACTGTACTACTATTATGGCTTTGCGGTATAATTTTTTTTAGTTATTTGATTACGTGATGCTAAATAAAAGATCAACATTATGTTCATGACATTTTTTTTTTTTGTTTTAATTATGTCTCAATCCTAAAATACTAACTAATGGAAAATTTTTGGCCACAGCTGTATAATAGGGTTAGTGTAACATGGGGCAATATCATAGAGCGAGGATATTTACTTTTTTCAAGGGATTTCTCTTTGGGAATACTTTTTGGAGAATTAAAAAAAGCCTGCAGTTGTCTGTTTATCAGCAGAACAGACAAAGAATGGGGCTTCAGCAGCTGCAGTGCAGCTTGCCTCCCACTGTGCCACTAACAAAGACAGAGCAAACCAAAGGGTGCTTAAGAGGAACAAGTGCAGGGTGCAATCCCTGCAACTAACTTGATTTAAAATAAAAACTGCATCTGTTTTGGCAGACTACTGACCTCTGCTGAGCAGCCACTCTTCTTTGCACTAATATTTTGATGCCCGACTTCAGCTTCCTAGTAGTCTGTGTTCTTGTACACCAAAGATTGGTTGAGATCACGCTGGAGCACGCTTTCTGATCCGGAGGAGTCATAAAAGCTGTATTCTAGGAAGCAGTCTTTACTGCAGATTTCTAGATTTCTAGGCTCCCTGAAGGAATAGCAGGCAGTAGTTGAGGAATCATCATGCCCCAAAGTCATTTTTACACCGTGTCGAATCATTGCCCTCCTGGCTACTTACACTCTCTCGCCCATACGTTACAAGGAGCTTTCGAGCATCCATGTTGTTCACCCAACAAGAGCCAATAATGTTAGCACTTAAAACCATGTAAGCAGACATAATACAAAGCTGGCAGTAGTAATAATCATATAAATCTCTTTGCAATCAATTTTACCTGCTTTTGAAATAAAACTTTAAACGAATTATCAGAGGAATAACTGTTTTTACTTACTTGATAGAAAATGTGATGCCCAAGATTCCCGTAATGCTGCTATAGTGTGTATTGTTGCTACCTGAGAATGTGCAACCACAGGATTCAATAGTATGATCAGTCTGTAGACTCTGCTACTGGAGTAGTCTGTTATGGTAGGTGTTTCTGTTTATTTGTTCAACCACAGCGGTTTGAAATTAATGCTTCTAGTTGTCTTTGAATACAGGATTATGTCTATCACCACCTGACAGGAGGAAACCAGCAGGGACCACTTGGTTTAGAAAATCAGTAACTATGGGCTACACTCCAATCAGCCCTCCACAAATTAGTAATTAACAAGACAGTCAGCCAGGTTTGTGGAAGCATTACATTATAAATTAAAAAGCAGTTTTGTTTATCAAGTTGGAAAGGAATTTGTGTCAGTATATACACTGTATTTTCTTAGTTGCACAGTGCAGATGGAGTAGGATGTTATAATTTAATTTATTTAGGTAATTGTATTCATGCAATACCTGGCTAGAGTGGATAAGATTGAGTTGCACAACTCAAGAACATGTTTTTTTTTTTTTTTTTTTTTTTACAGATATTGGTATTGTACAATAGGGAGAGAGACCAAAATGAAGTGATATTCTCTTAGTCATAATAATCACAAAATAACAACAACTCTGAAAGAAGCAAATAACCGCTAATAACAGCTAATACAAAATTCCCCTAAAATTATTGATTATGAGTATGTCTCATCATGAATATTAAAACTTTAAAATGTGCGTGCTCTCCACCAGTGAGATATTATTTTCCTTGCTATTCAGAATGAGAAAAGTATTAAAAAGACCTGTTGAAACCAACGCATAGTGTACAGCAGAAGATGGACATGCACCAGATACGGCTGTTTTGTTTTGTGATTGAATACAAACAGTTCTCGTTTCTTATCAGAAACAGGTTGTATTTTCATTATAACATTATAAAACATGATGTTACTTATTACCCCTTCTGTCTCAGTTGTCGACTTTGCTGCCGTGAGTACAGACTTGAGATTGTGCCAAACAGTTTAAGCATGTTTTAAGATAATTATGAATATTGTGGTGCTTTTATAGTTCAACCCTAGATGGGATCAGTGGTCACACTGCCCACCTTATTGGGGAGGTTAGGTGCTCCAGATCCAGCTGTGTTTATCATGTATGTGCATGTACTGTATAAGGTTGCTGAATGTTGTTTTACAACCTATTGATAAGCGTATCAATAAACAGTATTCCCTTACTTGATGTGTCCTGCTTTTAACTGAAAAACATTAACGCTGTGGTAGACAAACATGGCACCTCTGCAAGAATTGTGCTTTATAAGAGGGAATATCCCAATTTCTGGAAGTTCATGTCCTGAAACCAAACCTCAGGTGACCGCCGCATTGTCCAGTGGATTTTACAAGTGCTCTCATAGTTTCCTTTTAATCTTTCTTCTTTCTTCATATGTCTTGTATATAGCTTACATTTGTACTTTTACATCATTTATTTTTAGCAAAGGCATTGGCAAAAATGATGAAGGCTAAAAATGTAATCCTCTTTGAAACCATATGTGCTCTTTATCAGTTTGCTATTATCAATACATTATTCTGGATTGTTGTAAAAAAGTTTGCAATGGCATGAATCAGGTATCCCAAAGTCATTGACTCAATTGAGTAATGGTGACACGGGTTATTTGATTAATATATTCATATTGCTTCTGACCTAGTTTTTCTTGTGAATTTTGTAGTCATTGATTGAATAATTATTGATGAGCAGGGTGGCCTTGTATCACTTGTATACAAGTATTGTTTTTTTTCTTCTTCTTCTTTGGTATAACTGTATACAGTAATACTTGAGGATGATTCAAATGAAAATGTTTATGAAAGTTTTCTTAATATTTAGCTTCAAGTTATATAACAGTATAGTTGGAAGTCAACAATTGTTTCTATGTAGTATGCGAGACAGACAATTAGAACCAGCTCATTCCTATAGAAACAGCGGCTCAACCCATCTCTTGACCTCTCAAACTGCTTAACCAGTCACATTTATAGAAGAACAGCATACAGAAGGGAAATACAATGCCGTTTTAATTTTGGGAAAAGCAATGGGAGAGATATTAAAATGTTTAGCATTAACGTTAGGTGAGGAATCTCAGCCATATAATGTATGCCTGAATTAAGTTAAAATGCTGTAATGATACACATGGTAAATGTGTTTTTCTAGCGAAGTTAATAAGAGATTATGGGACATTGTATTTTCTCCTCCAACAACTTATTTTTTTTTACATGCATGTCACCTTTGCTAGAAGACACATTTTAGTATTAACAGCCTTTGTTACACAATTATCCTTTGCTGTCAATTGTAACTGTTGAATGGTTCCATATGTGGAATAATTATGCTGTTCTAGGAAATGTATGTGCTGCTTTATCTGAGGCATCATTTCAGAGTCAAAGAGCAATCCAACAAAGATATATAACTAAATATAAAAATCGTGTGGTTTTATCAAAAGCTGTGGATGAACATTTATCTTGTCCCCTGTTAACTTTTTGACTTTGAATTTCCTTAATAAGCACTTTATCTACTCTTCAGTTAGAGAAAGCATTCCTTAATTCTCTCATGTGGTTGATTTCCTTGATATGATAAATCACACTGAGTGCTCTAATGGTGTTGTCTATTTTCTATAACCATCAGACAGAGAATAAAAGATGCACATGTTTTCAACAGCACTCTTACTGCATGTTATTTTGACTAACTCCTCAAGAAATCACTCCTACAAATGTGGTTATTTATTAAAAAGAAGTTTGGGATTAAGTAATATGTTCAGCTAACATTTTTTTTTAAAATGATCAGACAGTGTTTTACACAAAGAAGTCCACAAACAATAGAAAAAAGAAAAAATCTGACTGCACAGCACTTCCATATTCTTGTGCTCGTTAAACGTTTTGTGGTTATGTACACACATACACACAACATAATTTTGTTTCCACACCAAACTACAGCTTATCCAGCCTTCATCTTTAGTGTATATCAAATGATTTATACAATCCTGAAATAAAATGATTCTAACTGTCTTTCTTTGCCTCTTATCTGCAGCTGATTGGTTTTGTATACGCCTGCTACGTGATCAGTGTCTTTACAGAGGAAGAGGACAGCTGTAAGTACTGACACTCTCCAGTCCGTCTCTGGAGCTCTCCAGGGTGAGACATAATCTTGAACTAACCAATAATAACCCATTTCAGCCAATACCCTCTCCTGCATTCGCCAGGCATGATGCTTGCAAGCCAAACTTCTGGAAGATCCATTAGTGTTCTTTCACTCTTTGGGGCGCTGTGAATCTGGGATTACGGCATTATTTGACCTTACTAAATTAACTAGTAGTGTCTTTTAAGCATTAATATTCACAAGCACCAAATAATAGGTCTTCTAAATTCAGTGAGCTCTTAGTCAGTAATGTGTCAATTAAAGTTACAGTCTAAAAACACGTATGATTTTGTCTGGTGTGTGTGGTGACAGGATGCTTCAGACAGTCCTTGATGTTATTGAACTGAATCAGGGTGCCGAGCACAGACTTATGCCTTTGTCATGGTAAT
Source organism: Polyodon spathula (assembly GCF_017654505.1). NCBI lineage: Eukaryota > Metazoa > Chordata > Actinopteri > Acipenseriformes > Polyodontidae > Polyodon > Polyodon spathula. The sequence goes on along the minus strand of NC_054537.1, from coordinate 20,286,978 downwards.
ATGGTGTGCCCATGTAAACAGCAGTAGCTCAGAGATAGCACTGACACTAAAGAATCATGCATGAGGAGGATGCATTAATACTCATCTGTAGCTGTTTGCCTTCTCTTTTATGCCATATTGCTTTATGAAAAGTCATGTGCTTAGAAAGATCATCAAATTTCACTTCCCAAACATACCAGAAGCCTGCATTTATTTTATTTTACTGGCATGTCAATTGTTTGATTCATTGAGTTTCTGTTTGCATGCATGGTGTCTTATGTGTGAACAAAAACACCCCCACACCTGTGCATGTTAAGATTTTTCTGTTGACAAAGAAAGAGAGATTAACTGAGATTTTTCATATATTACAAATGTGATTTCAAATACCAGTCAACATCACCAACCAAAGTTTGAAAATATTATTTTAAAAAGCCATGTCTTATAAACCTGTGATATCATAATTGGCTTAGAAATTGAAGCATTTAGATGAATATATTCATTTTTACATGTTCATTTACAAGTTCCGTATATATGATTCAAATTTACCAAATAAACTGTAGGTACAGATATACACTGTATAGAAAAATTGAAAAATAAAAAATAATAATAATAATAATAAAAGCTTTCTTGGAACTTGTTTCGGACTTAACACAATCTGCTCAAATTAAGCATTAACCCACAAATTACTATTAACTTATAAATATTTGTTAAAGCCAAAAGCTTTTAAAACTGTGAGCAACTAGCACTACTGTTCTTTAACTAAAATTAATTTGACATGGCACACGTTTTTTGTCCTCTTTTTTGTTGAAATATGTAATGATACAGGAATGCTTAAGTACTAAGACACCCTTCACGTTGTGCCTCATAACACCTTTAGAGATGTGACTATTTCATGTTAATCGCATCATGTCATCGTGGTTTACCTGTTGTTGCTAAAGTTGTGATAGTGAACAGAAACATTGCCCTTTACTTTCAATATTTCTTACATATCATACAGGACCAATAAAAATAATATCATAGCAGAGAATTCTAAATCTATTGTAACTAGTTGTAGCTTTTACTGGTCTTTCTAAATCTAAGTAAATGCTAGCTACTGTCCCACTGTAGCAGTTGTAAATTCATCAATGTGTAGTATTATCACTGCAAAGCTGCTAGAATTGATCATGAGGGATTGGTAATTTTGAAAGAAATCCAATTCCTTTTCATATCTTGGCTGCAATGGCTTCATTCAGAATTATGTTTAAACTGAATGTGAGTCCTCTACAGTATAGAAATGTTCATATTATAACACATTAAAACATTTCTGTGAAATCACCCTTTGATGTTTTAATGGCTTCATTCTACACCTCTTCTCACTACAAGTGGTTGTGTGACTTTGAAGAGATGGGAAGTGTGTGCAGATTAACAAATCCACAGTTTGTGCTACAAAGCCACAGAAAACTGTTGATTCGTCAACTAAGCCACAGTCAGAGCAATTCAACAGAAAAGTGAATACCATTTTATTACCAACGATCATTTCAACAATTAGTTCATTATAGTTCATGGGACAGGAGCAAGGACTGCGTGGAGGAAGAAACTCAGGAATTGAAATAGGAGAGAATTGCTTTGTGACTTAGAAAGGAGGACAGGGTTTCCCCTGGGCTCACGGAGAGCCGCCCTCACAGAGATGAGACTGAACCAATCAGCCTGCAAGGCTGGGAAGCAAGCGTTTCCTCCCCCAAGGGGAACCTGGAGTGGGAAGAGAATGGGAAAACTAAGCAGATTTGTCCGAGGGTCCCCTTTGTCTTTGCAATTTCAATTTAGCATTTCACCTTTCATATAGCTTTTGCATTTCTTTCATGTAACCATTGTTCAAACAAGCTTACAGCTCACTTACAGTTTGCCTTACTTCTTGAAAACTGATCGCTGGCAATGATATTTAGGTCTTCATCTGTTTTAGCTTCAGCAAAATGATCAATAATGCTACTCACTAGTCCTGGTTCACATTCGCTTTTTTGCATTTTTATTTTTCGAATGCCACTTTCATGTTTTAAGTCTAAACTATTTTCACTTACAACGGGTACTTGTGTCTGTGTAAGTGGGATTAAGCGGGATGTTTGAACTAAAAGTAACAAAAGACTAAAAACCAAATCCAATTACCGATCTAACAATCAATTGAATCAAACAAGTAGCAATTAGGAAGAAATGTTTTACGTGGCATAAACAATTCTGTGTTGAATCAGTCAGAAAAGAACTCCCAGTTTCTCATGCGGTGTATTATTTTTACTGATTCAACACTTATCGTTGTTTATCCCATACATTCATCTACTGCTAAATCTATTGCTTTTACCCCATTGTAGAATCAGAGTGCTCCCTCAAACCATGAATGAATATTGAGTATTTGTATCAAAATATGTAATATCCCATTAGAATCAGTATCTAGTTCACAAAGAGGACATACAGTATTCTTGATATTTCTAAACAATTAAACATTATCCTCTCGGAAAGTGTGACATGGATTTTTGTCATCCCATACAACAGAGACTAGCAAAAATAATCTTATTAAATTAGAAAAGACAATCCAGTTTAAATTCTAATTACATTTCTATGTATTTTACAGTATTTCTTATAAATGTGACAGGGCCCTTACCATACCATATTATACATCTTTTAATATTTGCAATCCCACTTACTGATAACTGGTACATTTGAGACACTTTGATCCGTTCAAATTATTGAACAAGTGGTTATTACTCTGATCAGTGTGGATCCACTTTGTGAAAATAATACTCTGAGATGGATGCATGTCAATAACTGACAAAGTTAACAACACAGTGACACACACAGCAAAATAATATCATACTATACATTTAGTAAGTAACCACCCTTTAAGTGATTTGGCTATCCTTGATGGTTGTAATAACGTCATAGTATATTAAATGGAAGTTGCCTGCAGAAACTGGAGGTATTGGTACAGTATATCTAGTTGAGAAGATACAGTCGTGCATATGGGTTTTAAGAAATAACATCGAATCAAACACCCTTTTGAAAAAATACAGCCATAGAACTTCAGTGCCGTTATACGTAGTGTTCATATTTGAGGCTGGCAGAGGAAGACTCAGATATTGATAACAACTTGCCAACAACCAATTCATTAATATTGTGGCAAAGAAAAAACTGTCACACTTATAACCATTCAGCATGGTAACACAAAAGCTTCAGTGCCCCACTGACTTGCATTCTTTTTGTGATTAGACCTGCCTATGAAGAGACCAGAAAAATCCAATAGCTTAAGTTAAGATGCTGGAGCAGTTGGCAGGCTCACATTGTAGCCTTGTTGCCTGCTGTCTGGATAAACAGAGAAGGCTCCTGTATCTGAGATCTTGAAGGAACAAAGCTTTACATTTTTAACCGCAGGTATTTTGATTTCCCAGACATTGGAACTCTTTTCGCCTCATCATAACTCATTTACTCTTCATGTTGATTTGGATATCCCAAACAGACAGCCACTTGCAAACGCACCCTATTCTGCTCCATTAAACAGAATGGATGTTCGTCCCCGTCATTCGCTGTCAGGCTTTGCTCAATAAAATCAGCTTTACAGGAGATTCATGTTTTTGCATTATAGCAATATCTATAACACAGGAAGCAGTAACTCAGAAAAGTAATATGTTTTGTTAAAAATGTTATACACAGTCAGTAACAGATGTTAAGAGCAGTTATTGCTTGTATTAACAGCTGAAAGAGTAGAATAGGTTTTGGTTGCATTACCACCATTATGTTCACACCATTCATATTTACTTTTTCCACTAGATGTGTGAAAGCTTCATATTACCTTTCCTTTGGCGGTTGGCAATATTGATTCAGACATTTATCAATTTATACATGTCAGAAATCCTTCAATATTCTGTGTAAAATTAATACAAATAATATATTCTGCATGATGTGTTTGATTACAGTTACAGTATAAAATGTTTTTTAGATCTTACTACAATATGAAATATATCTTTGTCAACAATACATTTATCCATAACTATGCAGCAACACTCAATAGTCAAATATCTATTAATACTAAAATAAAGTAAAATTATTTTAGAATTGTAGACATTGAGAAAGACTTCGGGTGGAAGATATTGAGCATTTTGAGACAAGTTTATGTTTGCAATAGATTCAAAATGAGCGTGACACACATCTTTCAAATGGGTAGACTGAGAGCATTGCACATCACAATCTCACTCACTGTAAGTGAATACTGTACAGAAAAGAAAAGGTTTGCTTATGCTAATCTGACAAGCCATAATAGCAGAGGATGAAACGAAGCTGTGCCGTCATTATCCCATAGCAACAGTGTTTCTGGTTTCTGTGACCATACCCATATGATTGGATGCTGGAGAGTGAAACTGAATGAGCAATAACAAAGAATATATTGAACAACAAATTCCTGGCCTCACATTGACACAGTCTAGTCCATTTACAGTTAAAAACAAAATAAGCGCACTTCAGATAACAATGCCATTGGTTTTAAGTAAACCCTACAGCTGTGGCAATTATAGCACCACTACTGTCTTTGGTTTCACAAAAGTCATGTGCTAGTTGTTAGGGGCAATCTTTATATAATTCCAGTTCTGTTGTTCCCCAGGGAGGTGAATTAAACTTTTAAAACAGTGTTCAGCTGGATCAACATCTGCAAATCCTTTGTCTGGATCCAGAGCTATCAGAAACAAGCTGCCAAAAATAGAGAAGTAAAACCTATCTATTATAACAGTCACCATTGAGCATTGATAGCTTTATTATACATTATCTAAGTTAAGCTAGTTTCTGTAATCAATGAACCTTGTCTTTGCTGCCCATTGCTTTGTTGTAGCAATTTTGTAGCTTCTGTAGCGTCTTTGGGATTGCATCGCATCCCTGTAAAAGAGAGAGTAGCACTCCCTCAAAACATTGTATCACAAATAAGCATAACGGGAATATCCTATGCAATACCCATTCTGATCTTACGCTCACAAAAAAGACAGGAAGGCACTGAGAACAGCCATACTGTAAACAACACTTGAAAAGATAATGCCGACCAATTCACTTGCAGAATAGATGGTGTGAAAGATTTCACTTCTTCTCAGGTTTGTTTGTCCCTTTTAAGCAGCCCCAGACCCAGAAATTGAAAGTTTAGCGCGGTTGTGCACTTTTATTACACAAAACAGAAAAATAAATCAAATCAAATCACTCCCACACAGAGTGCTAAACTATACTTCGTTTTTTTCTTTTCTGTTCTCACTGGACAGCTAAGCCGATTACCCGTCACACAACACTTTGACCACACAAGTGGACACACACGTTTACACAGTCCCTTACACCGACTATCCAGCACGAACCTTTGGTTCCTGTCATATACCTGCCTGCTAATTACAGGCAGGTGACGCCCATTAAATGAAATCAAATAATTACACCTGTGGCGGTGCAAACACACATTTCTCTGGCAGTGACAGAATTTAACCCTATCCGTGCCAACCACCAACACATTATTTACAGGCAGGGATTTGCCCTGCCACAGTGGCTAGCGCATTGGCTGATAGCCGTGGAACTTTTTCTGACTTACTTGGCCTTCCAGATTGTTCCATGTGCAAAATTATATCTATATATATATATATATAAAAGTAATGATTTTGTGAACCAGGCAATGTGACACAACAATATAGCATTTAGCTTTAAGAAAAATGGTTACTTGCATAGCATCAGATTTTGTAGCCTGCCAGCATCACTGCTTCTGTCCATAGCAGGTACCCATAAATTATACAGTGAAATGGAATGGATGTTTAAGGAATTGTATTAACTCAGCATGCCACTTATATAACAGTTAAACCAATTCTGCTTGCATATCTACAATACCACAGACCTGACAGCTATTGAGAAAGGGCACAGGATAAGACGAATGCAATGACAAGCAGTTCTGTAACCAGAAACAGTGGGGAAGTCTGTTTATCATATTTAAGTAAAATGTGATAAGACTCCTAAAGCAATTCAAATCTGTCCCTCCATGCTATAAGTTGAAATGAACTGTATGTACATGGTTTTATTATGCATCTTGTGGCATTTGTTTTGCTTCTCAGTACCCAATGTACCAGTCTTCTAATAAAGTCTTTTTTTTTTTTTTTTTTTTTTTTTTTAATCTAAAATTAGTTGGCCACTTTGCTGTTTGTAGTGTTATCACAACAATATAAACTTCCACACAAATGCTACCTATTAGGCACATTGTCGTTTCTACATGAAGACCAGCACTCCTGGTTCCTGTCTGGTCAGTTCCAAAGTGCCCGGGGTGAAAAAGTACATAATACAAACCCATTTCTGCAGCCAGTGTGACTGTTCCCATTCATATATATTCTAGTATTCCTCATACGCCCGCGTCTCTCACCACACGTCCGATGGGAGGAGAGCGTAATCATTTTGATCACTGTGAATCTTTGTTTTTCACAATTCAGTGGCTTGACATTATATTCGTCCTGTGCAGGTCTTCAAATGAATGCAAATTTTTTAAATAAGCTGAGGTACCCCAAAATGGTATCCATTTTCTAGGAACAGAATGGCTGTAAGTGGGACAAGTATTAACCCCCTCAGACCAATTTGTTTAATAAATATTACAATATACCTAAATAGATAACTACTTAAAAAATAGACAGTTTAAATTAAAAACTAAAACGTGCTTCCCAAAATGGGTTTCTGCAATATCAACTGACAAGTCAGGTATGACACAGACTGTTGCACTGTTCTTGGATTTTAGAAAATAAACGTTTGAACACATGGATAACTTTTTCATATTCCATGCTAGAGAGTGATTTTTATTAATGATCTAATTTTAGAATGTATCTTACATTCAGATCCAATGACAGATTGACCGTATGAATCATACTGTTCTGTTACCCCTTCTTGCTAAGCAGATGTGGGTGAATTTAGGGAAGTAAATCTACAGATTCATCTGTTTAATTTAGGGTTACTGTATGATTATGTGTATAAATAACCCACCATCAATATCCATGGAGTATCCTTTCAATACCCTCTAAATATAAAAGGTCCTCTCGAAATTATACACTTCCCTTGAGTGTGTAGGGTTATGTTAAGTGCTTTGCAATGGACAAGCATGAGACAAAAAAATAAACAAAATAATATGTGGGAAGCATGATTTATTTGACCAGTTTATAATTTAAGCAACATGTCCTTGGCTGAGCTCAAGAAATGTACAGAATATATTTACAGTACTTTATTTCTCAGAATACTTGAGTGCCCTCTGCTGTTAAGTAAAGTATAGTAATTGCTACTAACAACTGTTTATAACAACAATCCAACCCACCCTTTCTAATTGGTTGGTGATCTTCAGTTGAAAGCATCAGTGATGTATAGAAGAGACGAGGATGGTGATGTATAGAAGAGATGAGGATGGTGATGTATAGAAGAGACGAGAATGTTGATGTATAGAAGAGATGAGGACGTTGATGTATAGAAGAGACGAGGATGTTGATGTATGGAAGAGACGAGGATGTTGATGTATACAAGAGACGAGGATGGTGATGTATACAAGAGAGGAGGATGGTGATGTATACAAGAGAGGAGGATGGTGATGGTGCAGCTTTCTGGAAATGCTCCTTAAAATAAATGTCCTTTTCACATCCCCATACATATCCTTACAGGTAGTAATATGCCATCTTCCAGTCAGAGTAAAATGTTGTAACTTTGAGAGCAGTTATAAAGTACAACAAAATCTGTAGAAAGATCAAATTCAAATAAGATAAAATAAAGAATACAGTAAATAATTCCATTTAAGAGCGAATTTGATTAAATGCAGTAAACTTATAGTACGAATGTGTGCTTACAAGAGTAAATTGTTTATGTTATCAATTCATGTTTTAGCAAAGAACAACATAAAATGTTAACAGTGATCTAAAATACCAAAGCACAATTGCTTTGCATATGAATTTGCATGACATGCCTTTTTGCATGCTGTATATGCATTTGATTTACTTGTTCTTTCCTTTGTGTTTCATCATTGTGTTGTCTGTGTGATCTTTGTGTACTCATTGTTTTGGTTATGTTGTGATTTCAGTTGATTTTATAGGTGGACTTGATTCATACACCTACCACCACTCACCCCTGAAAGCTTCTCCCGTCCAGTTAAAGCCTGTTTACCTGTAAGTAAAGGAATTGGTATTTTTCAGCAATACATCTCCTTTTCTAACTGGACTAAACGACTAACCCAATATAGTTGCCCATATTAACTACCACTTAACAAACCTGTATTATACTGTATTTACAGTATAATTGTAAATCTCGAAAAACTACTCACTTCTAAATCTTTTGTAGTCATCTTTGTATTACTTTAGTATAAATACATGTTAATTTGGATTCATATGTTGGTTTTTTTTTTACTTTATGTGAACGAAAAGACACATATTTGCCCATTTTCCCATTGGAAATAGTGATATTTTGAAATATGACTGTCCTGGTCACAAAAGCAAAGTTTGTGGGGAATAACAGCCATTTTCTATACTTTTGAGGCATAAGCAATTAGGAAATAACGCTTACTACCCAGGAACAAATATTTTTTTTTTTTTTTTTTGTTACACAGTGTAATACATACATATTAATAATTACAATTAATGACTTTATTACCAGCGTCATTGGGACTGGCAGGACTGCCAGTACTAAGGATTTAAAATGATTTAGCCACGTGGTTAGCGCTGGTGAAACATGGGCTACCAGTAGTGTTAGACTGGTGTCTAAGCCAACCATACCCTGTTGAACGAGGCTTGCAGCATAGTGATGGATTGGGAGCTAGAGGTTGATTGGCCAAAGCAACAGGTGTACAGAGAAAAAAAGTTATTGTTTTAACACACAAACCCCTTGCTTTATATATAGCCGACCATTTTTAAAATCTGTTTGCGTACAGTGCCCTATTTATTTTAACAACACATCTAACCATGCACATCTATAATTGCAGTGGACAGCATTACAAAAAAAAATAAAAAAAAGATCCAAAGCAAATGTATTTTTTCAGAACCAAACACCCTGCTTTAAGAAGTGTTTGTTAATAGTCTCTAATTATGCAGGTAAATAAAACTGAATGTAATTAGTGTAACAATATTGTATACCCAAATGTGTAATTTGCATGCCATTGGTCTAGAGGAGGCTGTGTGTTCAGTGGTTAAAGAAATGGGCTTGTAATTAGGTGGTTTCTGGTTCAAATCCCAGCTCAGCCACTGACTCATTGTGTGAGTCTGAGTCACTTGTGCTCTGTCTTTCAGGTGAGACGTTGTTGTAAGTGACTCTGCAGCTGATGCATAGTTCACACCAGAGGATCTACACAAAGTGTGAAGTTTTACAATTTTATCCCTAAGCTTTAATACAAAATAAAATAAAAAATCATAAATGAAGGGGTTAAAGGAAAACACAACAGTTTTATACAAACAGGATGACTGAGACTTTCTGATATCTGCCGCTACACTGCGTCCCACTCAGCAGCTGGGAGTCACAACAAGGCTTACATGGCATTTATGGAATTCTCAATACATTAGCAGCTCTGTTAAGTGCTACACTAAACAGGGTGTGTATTTATCGCTGAGGCAGGAGAAGGCATTATGAAAGTGAGGGAAATTAAATCAGGGAAGCGGATGAGTCATGCTAAAGATAAAGCATTTCTTTCTGACCAGCCTATACAAATGCCTCTATATTTATGATAAAAAAAAAAAAAAAAACATTAAAGCTAGTTCAAGTCCTTGTTAAGTCCCAGGTTTTTTTAAGCATCTTATGGCTGTGATTGTAAAAAGTAATTTTTCTGACAAGGTGCAACCCTGCTTGGAATTTCAGTTCTATGTCAACATTTTAAGGCACTTACAAAACTGTGATCACAAGAGATAATAATACTTGCTGATGGTTATGTAATACAATGCTGATCCCTGCTTCCTCATGTTATTTCTTGTGTATTTTCCTTATGGTATAAATGTTTCAAATCAATAATTTTACTATGCTAGAATACAACTATGTACAACTTGTGACATGTTTACTACTGGTTTTAAGCTGCTCTCCTGTTCTCCAACTGTTACACAAATTTAATATGGGAACTTTAAAATTCTACGTTTTTAAAACCAGTAAGATTTAAATAACATTAAGTGGGGTTTCAGGCAATTATAAACTGTGAAAATATTGGTATTAATTAATACTTTTAATTAATTAAATTAATACAGATTAATACATTTCTAAAACCTCAAGCTTTTTCTTTTTTATTATTATTCTCTTGTAATGGACTGAGACATGTATACATTAATACTGTCACATTTAAAATTATACTACCCGACCCTGGTCTCTTTTTACTACCTGTGTATCGATTATTAATTTGAGAATTTAAAGAAAATGTTGAAAATATGACAATGCAGTTGTAAGCGCGGGTCTCTGGCTGGCGTAATAAGCACGATGTTAAAACAAGCTTTTGCATTAAGCCTTTTCTTAAATGACAGGATATCAAGGTTTTACAGAAAACCTAATAACTGTAGAACTAAATCGGAAAGAAAACAACAATACGTCCTGTTGGGTTTGTCAGTGATGACTCTGTGGTCCAGTTAACCGTGTGGTTTCCAATATGAAATGCTTTATCTAGTTGTTGCGCAGACAGTTTCTTACCAGAAAGATCAAACAAGTAGCCTTTAATTAACAATAAACAAATAAAGTATTGTGAATGGTGTACCCCAGGGGGAAAAAAAAACGGATTTTTTTTTTTATTATTATTCTAATGAAGTAGATTAACAAAGAAAAAGCATACAAACTCCAAAATGTGTAAGGTGCAAAATGAAATCAGTACGAGAAAAACAGTATTCACACACTTACGAAACATTTGCCTATTTTTGTATTGGGTTAAATAAAAATATTTGTGGAGCAAAAGTAAGTGTGCTAGTGCTTCGTCCTTTTTAGTGAAACATTTCCCTAGCAGAGTTTGTAAAATCCGGTTTCTCCTGCTTGGTTAAAGAAATTCCACCCAATGCTTTGCTTGGATGCCATTGCTATGTATTCACAAGACAGGCTGTAGTGATCAAGAACGGATCTTTACTGTTACATTTTACAAAACTCTTTTACAACTGCCATCAAAACCCAGCTGGCTCAATTTGCGGTAGCTATTGTGACAGCCCATAGCGTAATAGTGGTGCTGTACCACTGCATTAGTTTTAAAACTGAAGCCATGTTAACAACAACAGCAGCAGCGGAGTATGGCCAATATAATTCGCAAATAATTCTGCAGCGTGGAGCGCATTTTACATTAACTGTATTTAAACCAGGTCTTCATGGAGCACGTGTAACATTAACTGTATTTAAACCAGGGCTTCTTAAACTTGGTCTTGGGGTCCCACTTTGTCTGCTGGTTTTTGTTCCAACTGATCTCTCAATTACTTAACTAGACCCTTAATTGAACTGAGAATTTGTTTAATTAGACCTTTTTAATTGTTTTCAGCTCTTAAACAGTTGCAGATTTCAAGTTAGCTGTAACATTTTATAAGTAAATTGAACTGCAAAAATAAAGCAAAAATTAACAACCACAGGAAGAATACTGTAGCATTTGTGGGGGATGTTTTCATTACTAAGATGAAATGTAGGCTCTTTTTTTTTTTTTACTGAATAGTGACAAAGTGATTGGTGAGTATATGGAATGCTATCTAGTCATGTAGTTGAGGCAGAAACACTTAGATTCAACAATTCTGAGATCACTCAAGTGGTCTCCTCATGTTGGTAAATGTTCTTATGTTTCCTGTGTTTTTTAAAAGAAAACTTTTTTTCAGAGACTTTCGCTGTGCACAATCATTCTTAAGTGAAATTTTGTGTGGCAGAACTATTATTTTGGATATGTAATCAAATAAGAAAGTCGACAATAAGTATATCAGTATTGCAACAGTAAACTGAAAAGTGTAACTGCTATTTTTTTATCTAACCTTGTATTTGCTTTCACTGGGTCCAATTTTGGTCTCTTTTTTCCAGAATGTGTTATAAATCATGATTTAGCTGGGGCCCCTCAAAACTTAAATGCAGTAGAACTTTCCTTACAAACCACATTTTCTCCATGATTGTTCATTTGGCAGGTATTTGTGGTACTATTTCTCCCAGTTTCTGTCAATAGTTATTGCTTTCAAAATGCATATTGGGGATGTCAGTCACCTAGGTTGTCAAAAAACAAAACAAAATAGTTGTTACATTTCTGAATTTTGAAGCTTAGCTACTTTATGTATTTCTGGTTTCTGTAAAAATCGAATCGTTAACCAGGAACTTGCAAAAGCCTGTTTAGCTGAAAGCATAACGTGAGCAAATGTGCTCTTATGAAAAAGCTTACTGGTATCTGTTACTGGGTGTTATTCAAACACACACAGAAAAAATAATTCAAAACTCAACACCTAAATGAAAGAAGTTGTAAAGGTTTATTATTTTAGTATTCATCTTTTTCTTGTTTCTTTTTGTCCCTGGCAGATCGAAGTAAATGAGGAAAACCAGCTGATTCCAGTTGAACAAACATACTTCAGAAGAAAAGACATTTTATGTTACAGCTCACTGAAGAGACAAACAGATGGAGATATATATTGAATACTGTGTGTGCTTGTGTGTGTGCGTGTGTGTGCATGTGTGTGTGGGCAAGTACTCTCACACTGTCAAGTCTTTGACCAAATATCCAAACTGCTGCTTGATTACAGCAGCCTTTGGTAACCCTCAGTGTTTTAAACTGCGTTTTTTTTTTGTTATTTAATGTGAAATGTGTGTGTAAAAGCATGAGAACTGTATTATGACTTGCTGTGAAAATATTATGAGACCAACAGTTATTCATTACTGTCGCCCACCAGAAGATATTTACATTGCATTATGCAATGATAAGAAAGAGCTAGATGAATTTCATGAACACCAACACAGACCAAATAATTGGGTCAGGTATCACTGTGTAAAAGACATCTCATTTTCATGTGGGATTTTTTGTTTTGTTTACAGATTTACTAACTTCTCTTTTGTAATGTAATGTTAGCATTACTTCATTTTTAATGTCTTGCGATTGTTAAATAATATTTCTATACATGTCATTTGACACGCTCTCTTTTGCAGTAGCTAATTGTAATTAACACATGAACATTATACTGTAATAATTTTTTTTTTTTTTTTTTTTTTTAATTGAGGCTGTGGCAAAAAATATGGGTCACATAATTCAACACACATTTGTAAATACTGTAAAAGACACTTGCCAGTGGTGATTCTTTTTGTTTTGTTCTTTGCTAAAAGCATCAGAATAGTACTGTTTCCTTGAGTGTTAGGCGTATTCTCTTAAAGGCTGTGTCTAATTGGGATTGTTAATCTTGTGTCAATTCAGATACACAGAAATACATAGGCGTAGTGTGTATATACAGATAAAGTTGGCCAATTGTATTCTGAACGTGTGAGGCCAAGTGATCTTTTTTTTTTGTTCCAGATAGAATCGATAGAATGACAGTACTACTGTAATTGCATTAAAGCCCAATACATTTACTGTCATGCAGATGCTTTCGAACTAAGACCACTGTGCAAATTTCAGTCTGATGTCAGGCTGGTTTACAGAAATTAGAGGTATTTTGCTGGTGATGCTGCTCCTTCAGGTAGACAAGAATGCTACATGTCATAATTGTATTATGCAAAATTGTATGCCCTAAAAACCAGGACTCAACAGATGTGTCATTGTCCTAAATGTGTCAGGAAGTTTACCCTTGCAGTCTAGTTCTCTGTGACAACCACCAACTTCAGAACTGTTCGTGTATGAAATGATTTGGCGCTTCCCAGCAGACTTATTGGATAACAAACATTCCAGGCTGTTTGGTTGTCTCAGGACAACTGGACCACTGTGATGTCACGAGACATAAACTCTGTATAAATAACTACACAGCGAGGAATGCTCAGCCTACAGACCATAAATACACGATATACATATTTGGAATTCAAAAAAATGAAAACTGGTATTGTGATTTATATATATATATATATATATATATATATATATATATATATATATATATATACACACACACACACACACACACACACAAACATATGGTATTTACATGGTTGATGTATTAATGCTACCTACAGTGATTATATTGAAAGCTTTTATTTTGTTGAATCGTTAGCTAGTTTGTAAGATTCAGGTTAAGGGGCAAACAGCCAATATGACTCAGTGGTTTGAATGTTTTCATGTGCTGTTTTCTTGGAAGTTTTTCTTTTTTAAAGATGCATATTCTTTAAATATACAATACTGAAACGCAGGCATATTTATACTGTATGAAATGTATAGTTCTTAGGGCTTTTTCTACCTTTACAGCTGAGAAAAATGCTGTTTGACTTTTTTATGCTAGGAACATTTAAAGCATGGGGGGGAAAAACAGACACATGCTTTAAATTAGGCAACACAAGAAGTTACAATAAAGTGTTGTAAGGTTCAAAACAAAACATTTCTGTGTAATGGAAAAACAGCTCCATCTGTTGGACAACATGAAGTGAACAGTGAAATATACCATTTGTTATATACTGGTTTTGAAGATCTGCAATACCTTACTGTTTATAAGGTTAAGATACTGTGTAATCAAATACATAATAATAATAATAATAATAATAATAATAATAATAATAATAATAATAATAATAAAGAATAAAACACGCTTTCAGGTTAGAGGCCCTGTGGCTGAATGAAACTGCAAGTGACAGTTACTGCTTTTCACCTTCAGACTGTCAGATTGCTTCCAGCTAAGGTCATTAACGTTAAAAGGTCGCTTCAATCTGCTCTCAGGTACCGGTTTCATATTAAATAAATTCCTAGTGGACAGGTGACGACTTTACCAAAACCACTAAAACAATGTGAGGACATTTGCAAGCAGTGGACTTAAAGGGTGGGATGAGAGTAGTATAGGGGGGCAGGGGATGGTGCATCGTACATATTGTTCTCTATGTAGATTACTAGATATCTCTAGTCTATGTACTATCAAAAACGACTATCAAAATAAACACAACTAAAGCTCATATTTATAATTTTCCTGTGAAATTGCCACTAAACCACACACCTGTGAGACTATCCATATACATAAACAACACTTAAGCATTAGTGTTCAGCTCATTTAGCATGTGCAATTGCTTCTTTCGCATCCCTCTGCCAACTTTGTATTGCCTTTTGCAGTTCTGAGGTTAAACACTGAGAGCTCATGTCCATAGCATTGGTCAGTAGGTAACTTCCTCCACAGAGAGTTGCAGAGACCAGATTGACAGCCAGCCATTATTACTTGGGCTGATTAAGTCTCAGTTGAAACTGGTTTGTTCTCGGTTTGCTGCCTATGGAAATACATATAAATTGTTTTAACTCTCAGTGGCAGATGGAAATGTGGTATTTGGAAACACACACACACACACACACATACAGCGAGCACTCTGAATCTGACTATTTGAAAGTGAAAATAACATTCAATTATTGTCATTTTGTAAGTTTCTCAGGGGGAACGGTGAAACAAAGATCTGTAAAATCTCTGGTGGTTGAAAAGCTTTTGTTATTCCATCCAGCTTCTCTAAAATAAATCGAGTCCAGTTTTGCATCACTGGTCCATGCTGTACAGTACCTCACAGCACTGCCAGGTTTATATAGATGTTGAGTAACGTAGGGTTTATCTTTTTTTTTTTTTTTTTTTTTTTTTTTTTTGGATCCAATTCAGGAAAGGTATGTGTAAAGGTTGTAGTCTGTGAATGTATTTTATGTAGAACAGTAGATTTTATGCAGATACAGTTTTTATCTATGTACATATTATACACATTCTTTGTGTGATCTGACAAGTGTTATTGATAGAAGCACAATGTACACATTTTGCTGATAGAGGACCCTCTGCGTGGGGTTATTGTGTACAAATTAGTATTAATAACAGACAGTATTGGTCATTTATTAATAAATATTTAAACTGGAGTAGCAGAGAACAGTCTGATGGTTTCATTTATTAATGTATTCATTTCAATATAAACAATAATCTCTCACATAAATAAAGCTATTACAAATTATATATATATATAATATTATATATATATATATATATATATATATATATATATATAGATAATATAAATTAAATTTGTGTACATTTTGTTTGTTCTGTTAAACAGGCTAATCATAAATATGAATCTCTACAATCTTTTATATACAGTATCAAAATAAATTATGGAAACAACAAATGATTTACAGAATGAATGTATTTTATTCCCCATTTTCCTCCTTACTGACTAAATATTTTGGTACCCCTGAATAGATAATCATTTCCTTTCAAAATATGCAAACTATTTTAATGAGCAAGCCATTTAGTACCCTACAACGTTCTCCTTTCTCAGTACAAAGGAATGGGGAGTTTGTTGCCGGATAACTTCACTCAGGCTACATGTTCACTGAATATCAAGTATTTAGTAAGGGGCCTGAGTGCAGAAAAATAGGGAATCAAACCAACTAATATCATGCATATGTTATCTGATTATTTGACTACACTTCCTTTATCCATTTCTTATAAAAAACATTTTTTAAAATCACTTCTTTCCAAAAAGTTCATTGCCATTGATTGGTACACCATTGTATACAGATGAGGGAAATACAGATGTACTTGTTGTGAACCCATTTGAATAGGCATCCATTTAATACCTGCCAACAAAAACTATGTTAAATTTGCACAACCCAAAATCATTGAGTGAAATAGCTCACATCACTTGATTTTCAAGGTGTGGTATCTGAAGCATAATCAACAAGTACAGAGAAACAGCATCTGTAATTGACAAACCCAAAAAGCTGTCTAACAAGGATTAGCAATACTCAAAGAAACTAAGGAATAAAAAGAAGACAAGCGTTGACTTGACAACAGAACTGGCAGAAGGAACAGATGTCCATCAAATCAACAGTATGAAGGTCACTCTTGAAATCGGGACTTAAAGGATGTGTTGCAGTAAGAATACCTCTTAAGAAAGGGGAACAAGACTAAAAGGCTTAAATATGGACAAGAACACAGAAATTGGACTATGGAACAATGGTCAAAAAGGTGCTTTGGACTGTTAATGGATGGACAATGACACCTTTGTTTTGTAGTGTGTCGTTCAACTAATTGCGACACACTACAAAACAAAGTTTGCTTGATCATGCCGTCAGTGCTTCAAACTTGAAGGGAATACATGCATAGGTGTCTCACATGCATAGGACTACATGTTTTAATTTAATCTGGAAACGAAGTAAAATAAATGCGTTTCCAACTGCTGTATCGCCCTCATCTCTTGCCACACTCGATTACGTCTACCAGGGAAATTTGCTGGTCTGTCCTAGCCTTAGTATTGCCTTGAGTCTGCATTCGACTGTCACAGTAGCGTCAGGGGAGAAAAGCTTTTCTTGCCTGAATGTTAATCAAAAACGATTTACTTTCTACAATGTCACAGGACCATTTGATTGGCAGATATCAATCGTTCACCAGAATTGTAGAAAACTGGATTAAATCGGGTATAATTGCAGACTTTGTCACTGCGAATGCACAAGGGTTAATTTCTAACTGCGAGTGGTTGTTTTTGCGATTGCTGTAGTAAAATACAATACACTGAACAGTGTCATTGTTGCCATATTTGAAAGTCAAGGCATCGTAGCGCAGTATTACTGGTAAGAATATGAGCCCCAAAATCGAGATTTGCATGGGGCCACCGCAGGACAAACGGGGCCACCGTTTACCTGATGAGTCACATTTTAGTTTTCGGATATCCCTTAACAAATCACAAGTGTCCCTTGATCTACACAGTAATTCTAACCAGAAAATGTGCCTTAACATATCCATTATAGAAGGCAAATTCAGATTTTAAATAATTTCTATTACAAATAAACACTAACTGTAACTACACTTTTACTAGAGTAGATGAATATGTTTTGAAATATGGGCAACCACTTCGTTTACTGTTTCATTTATTTTTTTGGATAAATCTTAAATGTGAGCTTGGGAATTTAAATACATAGCTATATCAATATCAAATAACTGGGGAACAATTTTTTAATGGAATCATCCAGTTGATATTTCCTGCAATAATCGGATGGTTATTAAAGGAAACACATACTCATTAACACCAGCAACAGAGCGTGACTCCAGCGCAAGCTGTCAAACTGCATGGGGTAGTGTGTGATAAATGATAATGTAATGTGTGGTAAAACCATTTGGGATTACCCTTGGGGTTTATGTAGCTTGCCACCCCTCATGCATTATTCTCTATTTAAAACGCTGGTACAGCCCTCAGTTTTGTGAGGTAGAACTGTTTTTTAAAACAGATTCATTAGGCACTTCCATCAAGCTTGCGGGAACGAAAATATATATTTGTTCGAATGAAGAGACCTTTCCTGTAAACACAGGATTGTAGTTGTAGATCAGCGCTTTCATTTCTTCTTCCGTACTTGAAAACCTGTGAAAGTTTTTTCGAGCTGCAAAAACAAAAATTAAATTAAAACAGATAATGATCATATTGATAAAGATCAAATGAAAAGCACATTTCCAGTGAAGCAATACTGTAAGGGTGGAATGCGCCAACATGGACTAAATAAAAAACTCTAGGGTTAGTTGATCTGGCATTTTAATCAGTTACATTGCACCACAAAAATTTAAACCTGGATTAGTAAATCCTGGATTATGCAGGTAATCCTAGATTTCTGATTAAAAATCCATCATTATTTGTATATACAGAATTTAGCAAATGTAAACAAAAAAGCGTAAGAAAACATTAAATTATATTAATTTTACTTAATTATCAAAAAGCAACAACATAGGCCCCACATGCATCCTGCGGCTTTCCTATAACCCTTAACTAAACCTCTAGTTACGCCAACCAGGATGTCCTGCATTAACTCTTAATATCAATTCACTGATAGAATAGCTTTGTTTTACTTTGCGTAAAGTTTAAAATATTTATTTTAGTGCGAAATGGTTTATAGGCTACCTAAAGTGGCAAATTCTAATATAATTTATTGTATTGTCCTTAATTACGATGTTTCCGGCAAAACAGAGATGATACATTTGGAATGAGCATTAAATTTAAGGCCACTAAAGTTTGTTAGTTATCGACACCCGTACATGCAGGGGTTCATTTATAAACAAAAAGGTACAGATTCTTATAATTAAGGAAGAGGGATTGGATTTCTTCCACCATATTCCACTGCCCTTGATTTATAGTAGCTTCCATAAATGTACTTCAAGCTCTCATGTGCCTGTGGGTTTCATGTCATTTCATTTTATGGGTTTCAGTAGCTGCCTGCCAGCCTTTGCCTAGCCCAGTTTTAATATAATATTCAAGTTTGAACCAAACCAGTAGTAGGCCGACTAATCTGATGAACAGCACGACAAGCATGAGTTTTTTGGTGTTTTGCCATTTGGGATGTGAAAAAAAGTATATTTTCTTACCCACTGATGTATACTTAAAGCCACATACTATTTTTTTTATTGGTTTTAAAAAATGTTACATTTCTAATTGTACAACAGGATATATAAACACAACAATTTCATTTTGCCTTTACTCAAATATACAATACTCTTCATCGGTGTAAAATTCAAATGGATTCAGTCTGTCTCTAATTTTTCTTTGTGGAACTCTTTTCTGTAACCCAATCCACCAGAGGTATGCTGCCATTATGTCTAAATTTAAACCACCTCCAGAAGATTTCAATATAATCCACCTTTCACATTTAACATGAGAATAAAAATTAGTGGTGCAATGTGATTATATTTCAATCTTATAGGTTTAAGAAATGTTTCACCTTAGGATTAATTTTAAACAAGGATTACATATACAGCCTGGTTTAAAGTATTGTGCAACATGATTAAAAAATAGTCCTTGATTTAATCTGGGTTAGTGGTTAATCCACGTTGGTGCATTCAACCCCAAGTGTAAGAATTCCATGCAACAGTTAATTTATAGTCTTTATCAGCTAATCACTTTGTGAAACATTTACAAAGCATAAACATTTCCCTGTTACCCCTTACAATAACTGAGACACACAATTGACCACTCCTACTTGAAATGTACAGATTGATTTAAGATTATACCTTCATTTACAAAGAAATCCGCTATATAAAATGATGCCTTTACAGCTGATGGGGAATGAGAGATCACCGGTCTTGTCCACTCAAAGGGATTCTTTTCTGGGTGCCACTGGGTTCCATAAATCGGGTATTTATAGGCTGCATAAACAAAAACATCACTCTTTTCACAAATTTGTACTTAGGTTTGTATTAGAGATGTTTGGAACCATTTTCATGACATCAACTTTTTTGGCAAAGATGTAACTTTAAGGCAGTGCTGAAGGCATGTTCTAAACAAGCTTATGTTCTGTCATGTGTTAGTTTTATGAGTATTGTATCAGTCGTGTATGTGCTTGGAGTACTGGCTCCCAACAAAAAACAAAACAAAGCCCGAAACAAACTCATTAAAATATCTATTTTTCATAAAGGAATTCAAAACTAAAACACTGCAATATCAATGTTAATAAAACCAGATAGTTAATATTCATCCTAAACATATAGTAACTGCTCCCATCACAGCCTCAGCCCAAACACATTGACTGCTCCCAGTTGACCGCATTTACAGTAAAAGTGTGTCATGATGATAACGTAATGGCAGTCAAACGTCACCTTGAAGATCTAAGCTGTATTATTTATCTCAAGCTGAACCTCACAAACCCTGAATGAAAGGAAAAAATATTGGTTGGTGTAAAAAAAACAAAATAACCTGTACTCTGTGTAGTTTGTTTCTTACATATCCACATACACTTTCAACATACTCTTACCTTCCATTGTAGATATAAACTTCACATTGACTTTGTTAGTTGTCAGAACTCTGTAGAAATTTTGCAGTTTATCGTTCATATAGAAACTCTGGAATGGAAAGCAAGACAGAGGAGTTTCATTAAACATGAGAATACATAACTCAGTGAAGAAATATTATAGTGCTCTTTCGGCAAACCTTAACTTCAAAACATGCTTCTGTTAAAAACAAGCTGCTTCTTATGTAGTTTATGCATCCCAGAACTTGATATAATCCAAACAGTCCTTCTGCTTGTTAGTGTTCACTACCCTCAATAAGATCAATGAAAAAAGAGTGGATTTCAACAATAAAACACATTAAACTGTTACTGTAGTTGAAAAACTGCATTGCATTAAACATAAACAGTGCTGTGTTGAGACACAAAGGGGTTGATTTGATAGAACTAAAACATACTGAGATAAGCCACTGTTGGATTTGTTTTAGAACATTTAACAATATCTGGATTACATGAAACACTGAATTATTTTTATTTCACAAACTAAATCGCTAAACTAAATCACGCATGCAATTTTACAGTCCGAAATGGCTACTACTAAGGCATACAGCTAATATTAGAAGTTAGGCGAACCATTTAGAAAAAAAATAGAAGTGACCATTTGAAAAGTAAATTTTTACAGGGAAGCTAATTTTGACTATCGGACTTGTTCTTGGAGACATACTTAAGGGAAAAGTTTATGACTAAAGAGAAAGAATACGTTATGAATATTAGTCTACTGTATTTATAGCTATTAAAGAATAAAACTTCAAAGTCAGCAGAAAATCTAATATCAAATGTTTACAATATGAAGACAATTATACAATATAATTGGTTGCTTAGATTGTCTCTGCTGACTTTGCAATTATTGTGCTAAAAAACTCAAAAGTCCTCCCGATATATATGTGCCTATTTTTAGATACTGTAACTTTTTTCCCTTTTCTAGGAATAGCCAAGTATACAAGATAACAGTGTCTGACTTTGTAGAACATTATAGATGATGAAATGGCAGATTCCTATGCCATTTACTTACTGCAGACTGTGTACTGTAGCTGATATTTACTTAATTTAGTTGTTATCTACTAATTTTGTTTTAACTTGTATTCCAATTATTGCCCCCAAAAGGAAATAATCACAATAGGAACACACATACAATGGACTCTACAGAGTAATATCCATTGAGTTTAGATTCATCAATCCTGGTGAAAATTTAACATTGATGCAGTATTAGACTGGATTAATTAGTACAGGGTGTAGTAACAGGTCAAATACAAAACGCAGACACTGGTTTAAAAAGTACAACTACGTCAATTAACAGCATAAAATAGAGAATTCCTAAATACTAGTGGTCAAACTAGCTTAATGTGATAAGAAAGGATATTTAACAGTCAGTATTGCACATCACACCTGAATTCGTGCCACACGTTTACGTAAGTCTGAAATAGAACCTTTGAATTGAGAATACATAACAACTTGGATTAATATACATTTCAAACATTATTTAGATAAGGAATCATATGCTTAATCTATGCGCCAATTGAAGTAATATGAAAAGTAGGGTTTTGGGACAGAACAAATGAATCCTAGTCAACAATCTCCCTCCTGTCCTGTGAGGAACAGTGTGCCCTGGACTGGATGGTGTGGCAGTTCATTTCAGGGTCATCCAAAAGTTGGTCATCTAGAAAGGGGGCGGAGTTACAATACCAGAAGTCATCGCCTTAATGCGGTAGGCTATGTGTCAGTCATGGATATGGAGGATATGAGATTGTACTCGCTACTGAAGGGGGCGTGACTGAAGGTATATTTCCTTTGATATGGTACGGAAAAGACCTGAAAAGTTGTAAAGACCTGTGATTAAACCATGAGTTTTTTTCCTGTTGTTTTTGTCTGTCTATTAATAATTGTATTTGTCATTGTTAGATGACTAAGCTATCTGTGAGCTGTCTCTAAAAGCCTGCACCAACCCTGGACTACACTACTGCACTACTGTTTCATGAACTACTGCATAATTCACCACTTGCACTAGGAGCACTTGCTATTGGACTTGTGATCATGTGTGTACATAAAGTGTTTGTCTTTATTAGTGTTATTATTTCGGGACTGAACCCTGTGGGTTTTAACTGTGCCATACACACTGTTGTGTAGGGCCAGTTACTATTATTTCCAGCAAGAATAAGAGCTGTTTTTCACTGTGAACTGTGTTGCTTGTTATTACTGAGCACTGGATCACCTCTACACCCGAGCACTGCAAACCACAAGTTTATATTTAATAGTTAAGCGACAAGGTTCCCAGTGTTGCAGGCAGCAGGAATCAGATCTCATTAGTTAGTTACAGCTGGATGTCTTGTGGTGACATCAGTAGTGGGAAGTTCAAACAGAACCACAATCTTTTAAGTAGGAACAGGATATTTTAGTTGATGCACTACAAGACCATGAGAACCCAATTCTTATGGATCTTGGGAGGTGCACTCAAGTACTTGAGTGGAGAAATGGCAGTTTCTAGAACAAAGTACTTGATCTCTCTCACATGTCTTTGAAATAAACAGGCAAGCATGTTCCTTGACGTGATCACGTCTTGGATGGATAAGAGAGAATGTCTTGGATGAATGAGAGAGCACCCTTAGGTAGAAGAGAGCACACAGAAAATAGGACAACCACAAACTTAAATGCATTTAGGATAACCAAATCACAGAAGCTCTTGGCAACCTGTTAGGATTGGTAAATTCGATAAAGAGGATGAACGTACCTCCATCGGACTCTGTGTTAGGAAGATTTCAAATAATATGGTATTTATGACATACCATAAAACCACACATCAAATTAACATTCTTAAAAGCATTGAGGAATGCATGGTTAAAACCGAAACTCTCAAAGGAAGATAACTCTTTCAGAGTATTTAACTACGTATTTTAGTTTCATTTTAACCATGAAATACGTGTTCTGTACATTCTAAACATTTGAGTGTTTATAGTAAAATAACTAGTGTATAAAACACTTCTCCATACATTAAGACTTTTACGAAAGTGTACTGTCTTTTATCCATTAGATGTCGCGCTTGCCCATTAACCCTTAAATGGCACTAATTTCAAATTCCTCGCTCCAGGAAGTCTCTTTCTAGTATAAAATTAAACTAATCAAGTCCCTTTGAAGCTTGGAGAGGGTGACATTTTCTTGTGGTCTGGCAGATAAGAGGTTAGATCTGTTTCTTTCTTTACATAAACAAATACAAGCCAAGTGTTTTAAGGGGGAGGGAAGATGTTGGACTATGAAACACAGAATGGCTTTTTAGTATTAGGTTTCATTAATCTCAATTCCCAATGAAATATAAAGCTCCAAAATATCATTACAGCATCATACAGTACCTTGACAGAGACACTCCAGTGGTGGGAGTTCTCTGTTATGGGCTCAGTGGCAAGTGATTTTAGCACATCTTCAGGGATATTCTTGAACAGTCTGCTATCCTTGGCATCTAGATCAACAAGGACAAGGAAAATCAGGTGTGTTGTCCGATGAGATCACCAGCACTTAACTCTTCTATTTCCTGTATGAAATGATGGTGCTGCCATAACTACAAAGTATAGGTATAGCATTCCGATCAACTGATTGAATGGACACCCCTGCCTGCAGTGGTAGAGATTTTTAATTAACACAAATCAGGAAAATTCTAAAGCATATTAGAAGACAACAAACACTGCAGGTAATCAAATGTAACTTGTTTCATCTGTAAATCTTTAACAAGCTTCTCAAACTAAAACTCAGAATCATTTTAAATCTTAATTATTCCAAAATAGAATGGAGAAATAGAAGGGATAAGTGCATAACACATTTTCATTTGTCGCAGCGAGATCTGGATCTCAAATCATGTTCTCTGACTTCTAAATATCTTGTTATCTTCTTTGAAGCTCACGTAGTTATGATGTCGTTATTACTCATGGTCTCCCATCACTTCCATATACTAATATTATTCACTTGCTCTCTTGATGCTGTTTATTATTAGTAAGTTGCTGATTCATTGAATTTAATATTAAAAAGACAGAGTGCACTTGTTGCTTTAAAACATTCATTTTAATGGCCAATTAAAAACATAGTTGAACTAAATCACAGTACAAATTTCCAGTGTAAATAACTGTTAGGTTTGAGAATATACCTGGCATAAAATCCAGTGGAAGTGAAACATTTGAGGTATTAGTTGCTGTCAGGAGGAGCTCTCCACTGGTAAGATATGTAAGTTCCTCAAATCCCAAACAGGTGCCCCACACAGGGAAGAAGTCGCCTCGATCATTGGCCTAAGAAATGAAGAACACGCTTATATTGGATAGTCCCCATTTCGTGTGCATCCTTTAGTGACGTTTTCAGTTAAGATACATACACAGAGCTTGTCTTTTGCTTCCTTACCATTTTTTGTCGATATAACCTCTCCTCAATCCAGAATGTTTTACTCGTCTTGCTAAAAAGGCAGCCTGTAGTACAAAACCTGTAGCTGCCCTAAATGTGATCTCACAAGTGCCTCAAATCCACAAAACCCATGAAAGTTACACCAAGTTTGGGCCAATCTGCATGACTGATACACTTCTTTCACACAGAGAGACATGCTTATTATAGGTGCCAGGAGTTACTTAACAAAATTTGCAGCAGATTGAAGTTCCAACAGGTCTGAAAGGATGGCTAACAATAAGTATTTGATTTGGCCCACAAGTACAGCCAGCTGTATTGCTTCAGTAAAAGATATACTGAATACCTAGTGTACCAAACAGTAAGAGAAGTGCTATGGTAGAATATGTTTGAAACATACAAAATATACGCTAACACTAATAATTTTAATTTTGAAAACTGAGCACCATCTGCCCCTCTCTCCTCCAGTTCGTGTTATCCAGAAGCAAACTTTTAATTTCTTCATTCTCCATCTCGACAGCAAAGCGTTGTAGCGTGCGTAAGCTGTATCGAAGGAAATGTTCCGCAACCCCCCTGCTTTTTGGGATTTTTTTGTTAAATGCCCAGGCGAAAAAAAGTTGAATGCAAACTGCGCAAGCGACTCGTATCATCACAGAGGCATAACGCTATGTAACACAATTTTTGTTCCTGGGTAGTAATTGTTATTTCCTAATTGCTTATGCCTCAAAAGTATAGAAAATGGCTATTATTCCCCACAAAATAAATACAATATAATCGTAAATCTCGAAAAACTACTCACTTCTAAATCTTTTGTATTACTTTAGTATAAATACATGTTAATTTGGATTCATATGTTGTTTTTTTCTGACTTTATGTGAACAAAAAGACACACATTTGCCCGTTTTCCCATTGGAAATAGTGATATTTTGAAATATCACTGTCTTGGTCACAGAAGCAAAGTTTGTGGGGAATAATAGACATTTTCTATACTTTTGAGGCATAAGCAATTAGGAAATAACACTTACTACCCAGGAACAAAAAAAAAAAACATTTGTTACACAGTGTAATCAATCTCTGGGATCAGACTTTATGGCTGCTACACACAATTCACGGCAGCATTATGGGGGGGTTTGCATCCGCAAATCACTTTGCTCACATCCTTACATCACCCCCTATGTCAGCAAAAGCAATTCTAGTGTAGGAAATAAATGGCCTTATTGCAAGACACCCTTGAAATACAGTAGTGACATGATTTAAACCTATATGATTTAAAAAAAAAAGGTACATATGCCACTTTAAAATCCCATGAGATAAATACATGTTTCATTCAAACCAATGTCCACAAATACAGTACTAGAAAGGTTAGTGTACATACAATACACATACACACCTTCAAGGCCAGTCTGTAAAACACACTTGCAGATTTAGCATACCCTGATGAGGTTAAATTGGCACCTCCTCCGGGAAACAGAATTCTGTAAGAAACAGTTTTCAGTTATTTTTATTTCACCATTCCGTGCAATCCCCCCCACCACAAGAAATTAATGACATGTCTCCTGGGTGTCTTTTCTGGATAATCATGAAACATTAAAATAAAAGGTAGCCTTTTCCTTGGTTCATGAAAATATTGAAAAAAGTGCATTTAACATACCCATTTAAAGAATTGAAAAGTTTTTCATATTCTTCTTCTGACTGGCTTATTCTGGGGGGGAGGGAAAAACAAAATTTATGAAAAGCACTCCAAAAAAAAAAATAAATAAATAAATAAATAAATAATAATAATAATAATAATAATAATAATAATAATAATAACTAAACATTATCAGCATTTTCTTTTAAAGCAAGAAAACGTATCATACATTCTTAGTTTCAAGTCCACTCAAGTACTGCAAGTCTTTTTGTGTATGCTCATAAAAGGGAGCAAATGAGTATTTGAAAATCAAACAATAAGTGCTTGTCTATAAACTTCAAATAAGTGTTTAAAATGATACTAAATATAATGAAAACCTGGAAAAATATTGATTATTCCTTGATTCTGACAATTGTGGACAATACATTTTTTTATATGTTAAAATGACTATTCAACGTGCAAAACACAACCACTGATTTATTACCTTATTGGTACGACTCTTGCTCCAGCAGATTCCAAGAACTTCACATATGAAGCAGCAATATAAGACATTCCTGAAGACTGATATTCTTGTGCCAAAACACCTAGCAAATGATCATAGATATAAATAAAGGATTTACAAGAAAAAAATTTAATACAATTGTAATAATTATTATTTTTATAAATCACATAAATCTGTGCTGAGAATTTGAGGTATACGAGAAAATGTAGGCGTCTCCATGTGCTGAAGCTGGATTAAACTGTAATATGGCAAAATACATCTTTGAAGGTTTAGCAGGAAAGAGAAACAGTTCAATCACCTTTACACAAATACATCAGTGAAAAAGCTATAAATGTTTAACTAAATTCCATAGGTTTAACCTAGTGTAGCAAGGCAGGGAGGGGGTTAAAAATCATCCCTGCCAAAAACATGTGGGAATATGGCTTTTCCCAAATGAGATAATTGGTGTCAATTGGGAACATCCACATCATAAAAAAAGCTCCATTAAGAGAGAGATCACCAGGGAGCTGGCATGAAAGAAAAAAAAAAAAAAAAAAGGTATTGTGTGACCATTGTGTTTGTGACTGGTAAACGGCATAGCCATCCAGCGTGTCAGTTTAGGGCAAAGAAGTGTTTAGTTAGAGCACAGAAGGACCTAGGTGTTTATTTTGTTTTTGTTTATTTCTGTATTATTAAAAGTGCGCATCAGCGCTAAACCTTCAATTCCTGTGTCAGGTCTAGGTTTTTAAAGGGGCGAACGAACAGTGTGTGAGTGCAGTTCGGTTACACTCGCAATGGAAATAAGACTCCTATAGCAATTGGTTCCATTTCAGGTTCCACTAGGGCAGGGTTCAGCAACCTTTTTGTGCAACAGAGAAAAACTGAATGGAAATTTAGAGCAAGTAGTTTGCAAAGAGCCAATCATAAACACACAATTTCTGTACTTTAAAAGTGCAAAAAAAACAACAATAAATTAAACTGATTATTGTACTTACAACAATTTTTTGTTTGTGAGTGTGTATTTGTGAATTACTTAGACTCAAGAGCCATATTTGCTTACTTAAAGAGACAGGGATGGCTCGCAAGCCATAGGTTACCGACCTCTGCACAAGGGTGATGTGCTGCTAAACCAAAGGACACGTTAAAGTGAGAATGACAGGGTTTTTTTTTTTATTATTCTGAAGTAGTTAGTAGAAAAGTTCTTAGTAGAAAAGTGAAGGACAGGCTTATTAAAAAAGCTGCCCTTCACACTTTTCCATGCCTGTAATAGGAGTATGTGTATCCGCTGACAGAAGGAGAGACACAGGAGATGCGCTTGCAATGCCACACTCATCTGGGATTTACTTACAATATTTATGACAACACAATTTCAGCTGGTTGCCGCTAGGGTGCCAGCAATAGTAATAGCTAAGGTGGAGTTGTTGAGGAGACCATGTGGCCAAATCCATACCAAAAACAGAGCACACAAACACAGTTTTACAAAAAGTTGGATAAAAAAAAAAAGAAATGCGCCAAACAGGTCGCTCAGCACTGCTCCCACTAGAAGGAAGGTCCTGCTCCAGGAACTTTCTCCCCGACACTCTCTCAGTATACTTTGTTGGGATTAAAATCCCCAAAACTATTTTCTGTTCTTTAAAACCATGACCCACGTTCCACCCCCAGCCAATCTCCGCCATTCCCTGTGAACACACACACAGCCGGCAGCATGTCTCTGCAGAGTGTCTGGCCTATTTTAATATTTACACATTATATTAACAAGACAACTAAAGAAAAACAAACAAATACAAAACACAGATGCATTGGGTGCAAGTTGAAAAGCCATAATTGTCCCATTACATGGATTCACATAGTAACCCTATCCAGACAATACTCAAAGTACTGTGTCTATACAGTACAAACCTAAAGTCACATTACATCAGTACAGGAATAAGCCTGAAACTACAAGTAAGATGCTGTCAGAATCCAGCTAATGTTCAGTACATAATGGTATTGTAAAAAAAAAAAAAAAAAAAAAAAGCTGTGTACAACGACTTAATCATTGACTACCAATATCAACGATCACAGCCAACTGCAATACAGTATGTAATTTTAATGATACTGAATATGGCTATGATGTAGTGCTACTGGAAAATAATCTAACACTGCAGAAGCTTGCACTGAAGTTACTTTTTTTTGTATTTGTACACAGAAATTGACAGATTTGAATGCACATTATACATGTGTTGCATGTATAGCCTATAACATATTATACAAATTTAGAAATTATTGTAATTTGTTGTATTTGACAAGGCAATTATTATCATATGACCAGCATGTTATGCGTTTGTTTCGTTTCGTTTCTCCTGACGATTGAGTGGGAGATCAAAGTGTTTACAATAAAGCAAGTAAGCAAATTACAGTTTCGAGTTTCTATACTCCATGGGTAATACGTGTAATGCAGTCCAAACTAAATGTTCGGTTCACTTTTACTCACCAATAATAGGTCGGTCGTTCCGTTCTTCCGCGTTGCACACCAGGATTAAGACCGAGTTGTAAAAAACAAGCAGTGCTGCACAACGTAGGGGGGTCATTTCTTCTTCGGGTTTAGTATTTTAAAACTTAGAGCGTCTGCTCAAAAAAAAAGATTTTGGATTGGAATAATTGAACTTCGAGACAATGGCTGACTTCTAGTCAAAACGTTTTAATAAATATCTTGAAGTCTACATAATCTCAACAGGTGCCGGTGTTAATCCCCAGTATCGATAACGCTCAGTAATATGTGAACAGTAGTTTTTACGACTCGAGTAAGATTACGTACTACGGAAGCCTGTAGTTGCCATGTAGAGGATCGCTCTAAAAACCTGTAAATTATCACCTGTCTAAGGTGATGGTCATAAAATCTATTCGTTCTATTAAATACTGCGCGGTATTACTTTTGTGAGCAAATGAGTGTATTGCAATCCCGCCCCCAAATTTCGTTTTCAGATTGACTGTTCAAACAATCTAATATGGATGAAAAAGACGACTGGCAAAAGTAAACCGAAACCATTATTAGTAGTCGTATTACCAGTCGTAGTAGTATTTTCCGCGCTAATTTCGTATAACAGGCACGTCTGTAAAACTGAGCAAGGGTGTTGTATTTATTTATTTATTTAGCCTAGAACACCATGATGCGTCTTTAGCTGGACCACAACAGGATCATCTTGGTGGCTTGGCAGTGAGGGATGTCATTGTAAAGAATTACTGCTAGAAGGATTAAATACTTGACCATTCATTTTTGACACACACACATATATACAGTACTGTGCAAAAGTTTTAGGCAGGTGTGAAAAAATGCTGTAAAGTAAGAATGCTTTCAAAAATAGACATGTTAATAGTTTATATTTATCAATTAACAAAATGCAAAGTGAATGAACAGAAGAAAAATCTACATCAAATCAATATTTGGTGTGACCATCCTTTGCCTTCAAAACAGCATCAATTCTTCTAGGTACACTTGCACACAGTTTTTGAAGGAACTTGGCAGGTAGGTTGGCCCAAACATCTTGGAGAACTAACCACAGTTCTTCTGTGGATTTAGGCAGCCTCAGTTGCTTCTCTCTCTTCATGTAATCCCAGACAGACTTGATGATGTTGAGATCAGGGCTCTGTGGGGGCCATGCCATCACTTCCAGGACTCCTTGTTCTTCTTTACGCTGAAGATAGTTCTTAATGATTTTCGTTGTATGTTTGGAGTCGTTGTCATGCTGCAGAATAAATTTGGGGCCAATCAGATGCCTCCCTGATGGTATTGCATGGTGGATAAGTATCTGCCTGTACTTCTCAGCAGTGAGGAGACCATTAATTCTGACCAAATCCCCAACTCCATTTGGAGAAATGCAGCCCCAACCTTGCAAGGAACCTCCACCATACTTCACTGTTGCCTGCAGACACTCATTCGTGCACCGCTCTTCAGTCCTTCGGCAACAAACTGCCTTCTGCTACAGCCAAATATTTCAAATGTTGACTCATCAGTCCAGAGCACCTACTGCCATTTTTCTGCACCCCAGTTCCTGTGTTTTCGTGCATAGTTGAGTCGCAAGTCTTCCATGAAGGCCACTTCTGACCAGACTTCTCCGGACAGTAGATGGATGTACCAGGGTCCCACGTTTTCTGCCAATTCTGAGCTGATGGCACTGCTGGACATCTTCCGATTGTGAACGGAAGTAAGCATGATGTGTCTTTCATCTGCTGCAGTAAGTTTCCTTGGCCGACCACTGCGTCTACGGTCCTCAACATTGCCCGTTTCTTTGTGCTTCTTCAAAAGAGCTTGGACAACACATCTGGAAACCCCTGTCTGCCTTGTAATTTCTGCTTGGGAGAGACCTTGCTGATGCAGTATAACTACCTTGTGTCTTGTTGCTGTGCTCAGTCTTGCCATGGTGTATGACTTTTGACAGTAAACTGTCTTCAGCAACCTCACCTTGTTAGCTGAGTTTGGCTGTTCCTCACCCAGTTTTATTCCTCCTACACAGCTCTTTCTGTTTCAGCTAATGATTGTGTTTCAACCTACTTATTGAATTCATGATCATTAGCACCTGTTTGGTATAATTGTTTAATCATACACCTGACTATATGCCTACAAAATCCCTGACTTTGTGCAAGTGTACCTAGAAGAATTTATGCTGTTTTGAAGGCAAAGGGTGGTCACACCAAATATGGATTTGAATTTTTCTTTTTCTATATATATATATATATATATATATATATATATATATATATATATATATATATATATATATACCCCCACACATTTTAGAAAAAAATAAATAAATACATTGATGTATATAAAAAATAAAATGCCTCTTTTATTAAAGCTATACCACTAAATGCGTGTTTTCCTTTTTGTTTGCATGGATACAAAACTTAAGTAAATATGTAAATAATATATTATAACACTCTGTCTGGATATATATATCCTGATTTTTAAAGGGGCAGAGGAAAAAAACAGGTCGCCACACCATTGCGACTCCAGGTAAGTTGCAAAATGTATTTTCAAAAGTCGTATAAGTGAGTGGCGTAATGGAATTTTAGGCTTTGCGGTATTTTGAACATACACTGGCAGTACAGCTTGTTAAGCAATTGAAATTCATAATTGGTCTTTTTTTTGCAAATAACGTTTTATTTTCAAAAGGTGCAAAACATAAAAATACACTCGCTTATTAAAACATGATCCCTCTCGTGTTTTAAACTGCGACCGCTGACAGGGCTATTTTGAGCCTTAATCTACAATCGACAATGTCGAACCGCTTCCAATTCTTCCACTGCAGCACGAGATGGAAGGGATGACGACCCTACACTAAACCAAGAGTAATTCGTCCCCGATAGACATATATCTACATCTAACTATAAAGCAAGTAATGCGTAAATACACATTGGATATAGGCACTATATCCAATAACTTAAGTTTAATTTTAGAATCACAAACAGTCCGCAGTCATGCTATACCTGTACAGGTAAACAGGTTACATTTATTTTCATGCAGCGGGTACCGTCTTCTGCTTACGTCAATGATATTAACTGATGTCACAGGTGTACTTTTCTGTAGGGTAAGGGTATATTCTATTTCTAATTACGGATGTGAAACAAAATAGAACTAAACACAAATATGATCAGTTGTCCCAAATGTGCTAGGTGTAATAGATTGCTGACATGTTGCAAAGCCCCTAGATTAAAGGAATGAAAACACCATCATTCTTTAACTGTGCACGTTTTATACGACCTGAGGCGGACCCAGACTTTCATGGGGGGGGGGCTGATACCAAACATACCGTTAAAGTAAACAATATTTATGATATTCAATGTATTATCATGGATGCCACCACTCATTTATCTTGCCTTGTTCAGAAAATTCAAACAGGGACTTTTAAGTGGAGGCTGGGTTATTTTAGAATAATGTAGCAATCCGTGCATCCAAATTTTGTACTGTATTCCTACTGTGTTTGTGTACTGTAATTCACGCTGTACTTTGTTTCCTTCCCACTCTGTACTTCCCGCCTTTGCTGGTTAACTCTGTCTCTGAGTCTATGTCAAATGTAGCCTGCGTGTGTGGTGCCTTCTGTCACCCCTGTGATAGGTTGTTGTTTATTTGTCCTGATTGACTGTTGTTTGTCTGTGCCCATTGGTTCTGGTCTGCGGCTGATATATGCCCCTGTGCTATCGCCAGCGCCACTGATGTCGGCTGTGACGAGGCTTTAAACAAGAACTCCTTTGCCTGCCAGGGCTTTAATAAATGTATTTTTCATTACAGCGAACAGGCTGTCTAATTTCATAATTCACCTTTCCTATAGCCTGAAACACTTCATATGGCCCCTGCCATTTAGCACATAGTTTCGATTCTGAAGAGGGAAGCAGCAGCATTACCTTGTCTCCAGGTCGAAAGGTTCAAATTCGTGCAGTTTTATTGTAATGCTGCTGTTGGCAGTGCTGAGCCAATTTGAGGTTGTCCTGGGCCAGACGACCGACCAAATCCAAACGATCTCTTAGTAGGAAAACATGCTTCACTACATTTTTAGACAAGCCTTTGTGCTCCTCCCTCCCCTCTTTCAACAGATCGAGGATGCCACGAGGTTGTCGGCCATACAAGAGCTTGAAGGGGGAGAACCCTGTCGAACTCTGCTGCACCTCTCTCACTGCAAAAAGGAGGTAGGGAAGAAGTGATGCCGAATGTTTTTGCTCTTGATTTACAAAACGTCTCAGCATCTTCTTTAAGATCTGATTAAAACGTTCCACCAAACCATCCGTCTGTGGATGATAAACAGATGTCCTGATGGGATGTATTTTTTATATTTTATATACTTGCTGTAAAGTTTTTGACAAAAAATTGGTTCCATGAACATTCAAAATCTCCTTGGGGATCCCTACTCTAGCCATAATCTTCACTAACTCTGTGGCTATTGCAGCGGCACTAGTGGACCTCACTGGAACTGCTTCCGGGTATCTCTTTGCATAATCTACCACCACTAATATATGTGTATACCCGGAATCAGAAGGTAGCAAAGGGCCTGCTATGTCCAGTGCAATGCTTTCAAAGGGGGTGGAAATAATTGGCTGTGGAAACAAAGGGGCGGCGCGCACTCGACCCAGCACTACTCGTTAGCAGTCTGGGCATGTGGCTACATATTTCAACACATCAGTATGAAGACCTACCCAATAGAATTGAGCCAATATCCGTTCCCTTGTCTTGTCAGCTCCAAGGTGCCCCGCAAAAGGGATATCATGCGCCAGCCTCATGACCTCTGGCCGACAAGACAGGGAACTAATAATTGTGTAAAAGGCTGACCTGTGCCCGGGGCAGGGTTTACCCTATACAGTAATTGCCCCTTGATACTGAAGTGTGGGTATACTAGTGCCCCAGCGCCGTCAACATCCTTACCTTCAATAGACCAGACCTGCCCCCAAGCATGCACTAGTGATGGGTCATTATGTTGGCCCCACACTATGTCCGCGCTTGAGTGCCACATGTCCAGTATATTGAGAGAGGCTGGAGTAGCATCTGCCCTAGATGGCCCAGTAACCTCGCCCTCTCTATCACACTGTGTTCCAACTTCTTTTGACTGGGGTTTGTTACCATTCGTGTGTCCTCCCACCAAACCCCAGCCTTGTTTCACTGATGCTCCCTCCCATTTTTTGGTCCTTCTCTCTTTCTTTGTTTTTCTAGGATGGAAGACAGGAGAAAACATTTCAGCTTGAAAAGGGAACACATCACCAACTCGTTCTATTTTTCTCTTTTCTGCCACATTTACGTGTGTGGACAAGGCTACCATTATTTGCATTAATTCTTTAAATTTTGGCCAGTGTCAGCCCAGAATAGCTGGGTGTGGCAACCTTTCCGCCACCCGGGCCCTACTACCATGTGACATTTTGTCTGTCCTACCAATAAATATATATGCGGCGGGGCATGACCTGGCCAGGTGTCCAGGTTGTTTGCATCTAAAACAGATGGGGGGCCAAAGGGAACATAGGTTAAATGTCTGTCCCGTTGCTGGTATGGCAGCTGGGCAGGGGCAGCACCTCTACCCCAGCTGGGGGCCAACCTTAGTCTCCATGGAGGGGAGACAAGGGGGCCAATTGGGGTCGTAGTCTTGGAGATCTCCATCCCAGGGCTGATGTTGGTGGAGGTGGAGAAGAGAGAGGAGGTGGTGTTCGTCTGCTCCAAAGGACGGGAACTGACAGTATCCCTGTCCAGGGCGGAGACCAGGGAGTCTTCAAAATCCTCGTCCAGCTTCACGGCTTCCTCCAGGGTGTCAGGGTTGTGGTGCGGGATCCTGGGTCTTGGCGCCGACAACATGGCAAAATTGCTCGACTACCACTGCCACCCCCATTTGCAGGTTGTTTTTTTTTTCGGGGGTCAGTCAGTGGACCATGTGGTCACACAACCGTTGAGCGACCACCCTGGGCTGTGTCTCCGGGGTCCTGCAGGTACTCCCTGAACCATACCAGGCGAGTCTCTCCAGTAATATTGAGGCGGCAGAGAATGGCCATCGTCACCAGGTCGTAATCGATGGCATTTGCGTCACTCATTGCCTGGTATGCTCCCTGAGCCTCCTCGATCAAGCAGGGCCCCAACTGGCCCGCCAAGAACTCACCAGTCCTGGGTGCGTGTTGTAGTGCTCAGGGTGGGTGATACAATTTATCAGGTGTCAATACGTGCAGCGATGTTCTGGGTTTTTGATGTCCCTCGGCAACAGCTCCGGAACTTGTTTCAGGAGTCTAATAATAATAATCACAATAATTAGTAAACTAAAAGATAAATAAACACTCACTAACAGCAATCACAATGTTTTTGGTCCTTCGGGGTTATTTACTCTTTAACCAAAACAAGGAACCGCTCAAAACAAAGAACTGATGAAAATAAGGAACACTTCATCCTTTTAATATACCATCATACATGAGTCCTTGATAAATGATTGCAGCCACTCCACCAATCCATGGCTGTCACATCATTTACCTTCCATGTCGATGCATTTGTGTAACGAAGCTCTGTCCTTTACCTAGATGGCTGACTTTCCTTTTACCCCATGGAATGAATTGTCAGGCCAAAAAGCCCAAGATACTCGGTCCTTTCTACTTAGCGCCCTCCCAGGTCGGGAGGGAGATTTACCACCAAGAATCACTCTCTCTCTCTCTCTCTCTCTCTCTCTCTCTCTCTCTCTCTCTCTCTCTCTCTCTCTCTCTCTCTCTCTCTCTCTCTCTCTCTCTCTCTCTCTCTCTCTCTCTCTCTCATTAACATATGACCATTCGAAAGCATATGTAAGAAATGCATATTGATGTTTAACATTTGTATTATGATTTTTCACAAACATATATAAATATTCAGATATTTCATGTAAAGAATATGAATATTAATATTGCACCAGAGAGTACATTGTGATATTTAAATACATTAAGGATTTTTTATAGTCACGCTGTATTATTATTATTATTATTATTATTATTATTATTATTATTATTATTATTATTATTATTATTATCTTAGTCATTTAGCAGACGTTATCCAAAGCGACTTACAGAGGCTAGGGGGTGCATCACAACTTTAGGTCCCAGAATCTTTTCTGGACTTCTTTATTTTACCTTTTTATGGAAGCGGTTGCGTTTATTTTTTCCTTCTGTATTTTAAATTTTGCAGTGGCTCTGGACCTTTTGCCGAAAATAACAGTTTACGTGCTAAAATATTGCACAAAAGCTCAACTTTGGGTGTCCAGCAATGTATTTTTTTCTTTCTTTTTTTAAATTGTTGCGACTACTGGTGGCTGTCTCGTTTTTTGTTTTGTTTTTTCCAGTTCAGTGGAAGTCCAGACTATTGAAATGTGACTAATTGGCTTGTTAATGAACCTGAAAATCAACAGTCGCAAGGTGAAAATTAGGTGAAAATTAGGTGGCAAAAAAACTCGCAGTGCCAAATACGTGAGAAAATCTGTTCGGGAGAAGTCGGGAGAGTTGACAGGTGTGCAATCATTTCAGTAAGTCAGGTACAAACTTTTGGGTAGCTGTGGTTTGAGAGCCA
Organism: Polyodon spathula; assembly: GCF_017654505.1. Lineage (NCBI taxonomy): Eukaryota > Metazoa > Chordata > Actinopteri > Acipenseriformes > Polyodontidae > Polyodon > Polyodon spathula. The sequence continues at coordinate 20,249,645 of NC_054537.1, read as the reverse complement.
GAGCCACTTTCCACTGCAGTACTCCTAGTTTAACAGCAGATGGCACTATAGCTTGTATCGCGATATTCCATCACAGACAACACAGAGCATAATTAAGCCATAACCTCGGTTAAATAAACACGTTTAAAATGTTTTTAAAAAATAGTATAAACTGTTCCAAACATAAACTGTTTTCTGTGCCATGCTATGCAAACTTGCGAATATAATCAATGAAAAACATATGCCACATGGATATTCATATGATGCTCATTTTAATTTCTCCCACCTTTTGCAATTACATGATGGGTTGCTGGCCAGGCACAAGACTATAAATCAAGGGCCTATCATTCTAATTCAGTGTTTTGCGAAACACAGCATTCCAGTATTGTCGGGGTAGGCAGGTTTTGTATGCAAGTGTTTGTACTAATCATTAATTTGATCTGTTGTCGGTCAGTCACTATGCCCTGAAACAAAGTATAAAGACTATGACAATGACAGTAAAAACAACAAGAGGTTGGAAATGGATTTTAAAAACCAAACATCCCTCTTTATTCAATAATTACACAACATTTGTATTTAAAAAAATAATAATTGAAAAAGTATGCTTACCTAAATGATTATGTATGTATGTAATAAATATGAAAAATAATAGCATGCAGGATGCAGTTTCATAGGTTAAATACAATAAGAGTTCTTAGTCTTTAATAATAAGTAAATAAATAACAATTCACAAATATGAATGTACACTTTCATACAATGTGACTGGATTTGCTGGTTTTGTATTGGATATAAATACACTTGAACCACCCAAACCATATATGACACTTGTTTCAAAATCATAGCCAAATTACCCAATGAATAGTGACTTATACTATCTACATTAATATTCAGAACGTTTTTCTAAAATCTAGAGCTCCATACAAGAAAGGGCTCCCTGGAACAGCTGCAGTCCGGGATCCAGATTCTCTGACTTGCCCAGAACCCACTCTCTCATCAATCTTTTCTGCTACCTGGCTAGGTAACACTAACAGAGCCTTATATATTGCATAGCTTGCCGACGATGTGGTAGGTCACGTGGTTTTGCTCACTTGCAATAAACTGCTGTATTTCTTGATAGTTCCTAATTAAGTGGCAACATCCTCTAAGCATGGTGCCACTTCATTTCTGATCGAGAGGAACGGTAGTTACAGCGAAGCGCGAGAACTGCCAGTGACCTAAGAGAAATAAGTCGCCATCAAAGTAAGGTAAAAGTGTCCTCCTCCTACTTCTTTTTCTCCCAACGGATTTTTTAAAAAATATTATTTATTTATTTATTGCAGATCCTAGCCACCTTTATCACGCAAATGTATATTACAGGACATCCGAGTTTAATGACAATTAACTTATTTTTTCAACATGGAAAAAAAAACTAGGGGGAAAAAAAGTATACTGTGAGGAGTCCCTTTCAAAAACTCCACCGCTTTGACAGTTGTGCGTCAAGGTTGCCCTAATTGTTTCTTGAAACTTGGCTTGTGTTTTTGATCTCTCTGCTTTAAATGGCTGGGATCTTTTGATAACTTGCCGTTTTTTTTTTTCACATTTCCAGTGTATTTTTGTTTCAGATTAAATATGCATCAGACCTTGCTTTTGTATGATCCCTTGTTGTGATTGGTGAGCATTGCACTCTTGTACGACTTCATTCATTGCAAAACTCGGTAAAAAAAAAATCTCTTGATTTGTGTCCAAATTCCGACCCTTTAATTCCACTTTGGGTCCCCAGCTACCATATTTAGTTTTCGAATGTAACTTTTCTCGTGTAATTTACAGACGCTCCCTTCTTTGCCTCATTTTGTATCGATTTTGTCTCCTGCAGCGCCCACGCCTGCGCCTGCGCCACTGCTCCAGCCGTACTGAGCTTTTCCAGACCGGCTCCATCCTACAGATTCAGCCCCTTCCCTGGCACCAACCATCCATCCATCAGTACAAACAGCCGGGGGGAGAGTGGTGGAATCGCAGACTGCTTTCGGAGGGGAAGTTCAGAACTAGACAGCCGGACAGAGACTCTTTTGCAACAGCCGCCTCGTGACCGCAACCTGCACTGAAGCTATGGAAAGAAAGGTAGGCAATTTGTAGCGGCATATTATTGCGTTATTAATATTCTTTTTTCTCTTTATATTTCCCTCTAGTGAAATGCAAATATGTTTTTGTCCACCATTACATTAGATCACGCCAAGTAGCCCAGCCCACCTTGGCAAGGCTTGGCAATCTGCCAGCAAGAATGCTAGACTTAGTTTTTTTTAGCTGAATCAGTCTATTTCAGACCAGTACAGAGAAAAAAAAAAAAAAATCAAATGCAACAGAAAACAGCAAGAGCAGATATTCAAGCTAATAATTCCAGTACAGACATTTTATTTTAAATATTCTATTTATTTTCAGTAACAGTGTTATTAATATTTGATATAAGAATAGAAGAAAAAATGCTGTTTAAAAAACAGAAATCTCACTCAAGACGCACCCCCCCTCGTTTATCCTTAGCATTGCAGATACGAGGGGTTTGTTAACCTTGAGTATTTGAGAAATAGACACTTGCACCGCTACCTGTGCAAGGACGCATGTGCTATCTTGCCGTCGTGTTTGCTATAGTACAGTTTTTTTTTTCTTCTCTATGCTATGCATGAAAGTTTAAACCTTTAAAAAAAAAAGGGTGGGGGGGTGTATATTGTTATTTATTGTTATTTATTATCTGATAGAGGGAATGTACCTATGTATCCAAATGTGATGAAACTTGGTACATTCATTAAGACAAGTTATAGAGAGTATGGCAAAGGCTATTTTCCATTAGCGAAAAGGACTTTGGTGTGTTTAAAAAAATAATTTAAAAAATGGCCCCATTTTACTGATGTGGTCGAATGCACTCTACTGGTAACAGTAATAATGTTAAACATGTCACATGACAAAGAGGTCCTTATAAGAACTAGACTCTGAGGATGTACAAATGTGTCTGTATGTATCTATACGTGTGTGTGTGTGTGTGTGTGTGTGTGTGTGTGTGTGTGTGTGTGTGTGTGTGTGTCACACAGAAAATTATGACTAAACCTTGATTATTCCTTACCAAGTTATGGGGATGTAGGGTTTTGATGATATAATGCTTGTTACACCAGATACCTCATTTTTTATTTACAACCTTAGCAGAGGAAGTACATTGCTGACGTGCTTGTTTCTCTGTAAATGTACATGTTACTAGTATTGTTACTTCATTGTTAAATACAGCATGTACTTAACATATTCATATCTATTGTATATATTAAACTGCAGACAGGAAGCTTTTGATCCAGACCACTGGAAAATGAGAGGCACGATAAAAGTTGATCCTAGACAAATACATTTGCTCTGCTCTGGAAACGTATTGATTAATTATGCATCCGTTATTGGGGTCCTGCGTGTTGGGTATATAAATCAATGTGTACCATGCAGGAGAACAGCAGGGCAGTGTAGTCATGTTTTATGTATACCATGTTTATAGTGGAGGCCAGAGGGTTTGACCAGTGGTGAATGCTTGTACAAAAACCTAACAAAAATAGCAAGTCTCCAGGACAGTTTTTATCAGGCTCTCCAATTTTTTTTTTGGATACAGGAGGTTCAGGCCAGGGTCAGACAATTGTTTTTTTTTTTTTTTTTTTTTTTTCTGCTTGTATCAGTATCACATAAATTAAAATCAGATACCCCATTGGAAAGTGAGGCATGCAGATGTTGGTTTGATACAGCACTTGCAGATATAATGTATTTTTGAATGGCTAGCAGCAATTCATGTTCCATTAAACCACCTGCAAAATAAATAAAAACATAAGCAAGAGTAAAAGGACATGGCCTGTGTATTGGCCCGCCTGCTTTAAATAAGTAGCACAGTATACATGTTTTTTTAAAATAATCAGTTACATACTTCTTTATCTTAAAAAACACCATTACCCTAAATATTTTATAGGGACTAGAAGTTTGTAATGTTTTCAGTTCATTCACGCTGCAGTTTTGGTCCCTGAATGCATTCTAGACTGATGGGTTCGGTATAGCCCTTATAGTTATTGAACTCACTGTGAATGTACATTTTTATTCAGTACACACTATACCCTCTTTGTTTGTTCTACTGGAATGGTAAAACATCCAGAATTATGCATATTATATTTGAAATAAATAACTTAAAAGTACGTAGATTTGTGTGATATAATTAGCAGAAGAATGATGCCTCGAACAGGTGTGTCATTAGTGGTGACGAGGTTTTATTGCATTTCCTGAAATACTGTATCACTGCCTCATGTAACAGGACGGTTTCTGAACCTGGAGACCTCTGTCGATTTCAAATTCTCTGATTACCAGCTGAGACACGGATCATTGATTTCCATAGATCATCAAATTCCAGGACATCATTTAGGATTTTCATTAGTACTGGGAACATTTTCAAAAATTCAGATAAACACTGCTTCCAATGTATTTGAAGGCAAAAATGACCATGTCCATATTCTTTCTAAACAGAATCACCATATCAGAATCACAAATAATGAACTCATTAACTATTTAAAGTTTAAAGTTTTTTTTTTTTTTTTTTTTTTTTATGATGAAAATACAATGATATTGTGTGGGCTTAGTTAATGAGACAGTTGTATTCATTTTTTGATTTATTTATTTTTTACATGCAATGTCCATTAAGTTTGATATCTCTGTTTGCCAAAAGAAAATGCAAAAAGAAATAAAATCAATGCTTCTGAGAGCACTTTTCTGGGATGCATGTGTAGGCTCAGGCTCCAGGCAGTTCTTTTTCCTCTGTTTAACTTTAATCCGTAAAACAGTCAACCACCTACAGAGCTAGAAGTCTCACTATTAATATGGCAGCAAGCAGGGGGAACTAAGAAGAAGTTTAAAGAAACATCAATCATTATTGAAGATCAACGATACAACGCCATCTTGGATGCGCTGCAGAACCAACAACATGGCTTAGACGCTATGATGAAACAAGCGCTTTGGGAGATTTTGAATGATTTGAAGGAGGCACTAAAAACACAAATGATACAATCAGGGCTTTGGGGGGGGGTTGATTTACATCCTGGGTCCCTGAATATGCTGCAGTCCAGATTTTATTGCCTTCATTCCTCAGTGTGGTCGAGCAGGCGCGGGTTGACACTCTGCAACCAACAGACTGAACAATTGCAAAACAAGGCCACATAGATGGAAGACGGGAACTGAGAAATAATCTACAGCTGGTGGGTTTGGCTGAATCTGGAGATGGTTTGAACCGAATCAGATTTTTAAAGACAGTGCTGCCAATGTGGATCCCTTCTTTGAGAGGTCGTCTGATTGAAATAGAAAGAGCGCACAGATTGTATAACTGGAACGACTCTCATAGGAACCAACCTCGCACTTTCATTTCAGCCTGTTTAGATACAGTGATAAGCAGCTGATACTGCAAGGGGGAAAAGCAGACTCCCCCATATGCCATGGGACAGATAGATTGCTTTTCACGGAATGCAACTGTTCAAATTAGATGAGACTTTACAGTGATTAGGAAGCAGATGGTGGCAATGGGACTGAAATGGTTTCTCATCTATCCCGCTTCTTTCAAAGTTGTTAAAAGTGGTCAGCATTCTCTCATTAAATCAGCAAAAGAGGCTCAGGCTTCTTTAGTGTACCAGGGAGGAACTGGGACCCAGAACCTCACCCGTGCAGCCGAAGGAGTTTTTGATGTTGGAACCAAAACAATGCATCTCTATAGACCCATCTGCTACTGTGACGGGCAAACCTCAGTCTAACCCTTCTGTGGCTCCTATTGACCCTGCTGTGGAGGACATGGAGACAGCAGCTGCAGCTTTCTGAACAATCCTTTCCAGGGAGTAGCCCACTGGACTGGGTATATTGGATTCCTAAATACCCTTGAAGAACGGAGTAAATAATGGTAACCCCCCTTCCACTCTTTACCTTTGAACACCTTCTCCTCTCCCCCTTGCTTGTTTATCCTTATTGTTGCCACTGTAATTAAAATGTCATTTTTACCACAAAGGTTAATAAGTATATATGTAATTGTATTATGTTCTACTTTAAAATACAATCAACAATGAGAGAAAACACGATGAATTTCATTTCAAGGCTGCAGTTGTCAAACTTGGTTTTGAAACTCATACTGTTCATTTTATTTGTGCTTTTATGGTACTTTGTTTGACGAAACAAAGAAACAATTATTATCTGTCGGCTCAGTGGGCGACTGTGTTTAATGTATAAGCAGGGTCTGAGCTTGGGTGTGCATTGCTGTTAGAGAGACATAACTGCAGTGAAGAGTTTTGAGTTTTTTCAAACCAGAGATCCTTTTGTGGTTTGTGTTTTGTATTTGTATTTGCTTTTATTTTAATGTTTTGTGTTGCAGATCTCACAGCTTTTGTGATATTCGGAATGGAAACTGTTTTATTAGTCAGACCCAGATGCCTTGATCCAATATTTTCGCGCGGGAGAGGTCTCTTGCTATCTCACTTCAGCCATTATAATGACAGATATTATTGGGCCCCAGAATGTGCAGGGATTGAATTCGCCCATCAAACGTACAAAATGCCTTTACTTTTTGCAACGCAAACGAGTATCTATAGTGAGTGGGCAGCCCTGGTCCTGCAGGACCGCTGTCCCTCCTGGTTTTTGTTCCAACTGTACCCTAAATTAATTAATTGGACCAATTAAGCTTCTAATTAGCATTTCATTGGTCCAATGAATTAATTTAAGGTACAGTTGGAACAAAAACCAGGAGGGACACAGGCTCTCCAGGACCAGGGCTGCCCACCCCTGATCTATAGCCTTATTGCAGGAAACACATCTTAAATCTTGTTACGTCAACAGTTTGCAAAATAATCTTTTTTAGAATTTAAGCCCATTCCTGTGCTACAAACAAAACCGTGAGTGTTCTTACCCTCAAAGATAGAACATTGCAGTTTAGTATTGAAGGGGGTGATGACTTCATTCATCTCAGAAAGTATGTAACTTTAGACATTATTTAATATAGTAACAACAATGTAAGTGATTTAAATTTTTTTATTGCCAGACACAAGTCTCAAATTGATTACATTTGTCTATCTCCAGGGCTCATTAATTCTGTGCTGAAAACCAGCATCTTCCAATTGTTCGATTGGACAATTCCCCAGTGCTCTGTAATTTTAGTTGGTGCAAGGCCTGGCTTTTCTGTATATAGTTTTATACTTTTATTTTTATTTTTCTAGTCTCTTAAAAACCAAAAAAAAAAAAAAAAAAAAAAAAAGATTACAAAAAATTAAATCAGGTCCTGAACTTAGAACTGTGGCTTTGAATAAAATGATGATTTTCAAAAGCACATTTTTTTTTTAAATTTCATTCACTAACAAATACTAATAGTAATATTGGTGGTTTTATTTAGTTTTGGTCATTTTTTTATTTGCGTGTATAGTAACTACAACTCCAGTAATGCTGTGTGCAAGAGTACGATTGTAAACTAAACTGAAGCCATACAAATATCTGATCAAACTGTTTCTTGCTACTGTAGGTTTTTACAATAATATTTTGTATTCTCTTTCAAAAAATGTATGTTCTTCATCCTTGCTTTACAATAGTGAGGGCTCCTTATGTGATATGTTTTGCCATTTGTGAATACAGTTTTTCCATTCAGGACAAAAATATTTCATTTCCCGACTGCACAGGGATCACAGTCCATTTACAGTGTCTTGCTGTGGACCTGGAATGCAGAGTGCTGTTTTATAGGGCAACAGTTTTAGTTCAGGTCTGTTTAACATTCTTCTCAAAGATCCTGTGTAGTCATGGTAAGCAAACTGATTGCCTAAGTTCACTTCATGTTGACTGACTGGGATTTAATGTTAGGCTATGCTTAATATGTGTTTAAGAGAAAACATAATAGATGTGTGTTTAACCAGAGTTGTAACTAAAATCTGCTACAATATACAGCTATGGCCAAAAGTTTTGCATCACTCTCTGTATAGAATTAACTAATTTTGCTTCATACAGTCGAATAAAACCTGCTGAATAATGTTACGATAACATATTGAATTACATACCGCTTTGTAGTTTTCCATATACTTAACAAAAAAACGGACAAAAACTGTGACATTTCGAAATCTTAACATGAAATGCTATGCTACTGCTAGACTTCAGGTAGGCTTTTGCAATTTTATTCTGTAGTTATAGAAATTATGTTCATATAGTTTTTTAGTTTTTTATTTTGTCTCATTCCTAAAATTTTAGGTTATGCAAAACTTTTGGCCGTAGCTGTAGAAAGTGACTCTGGCGTAATGAAAATAAGGATGATTCGATTGTAAGTAAGGCTGCATTTGTAAAACATGCCATTTAAATGCAATATTGGCCTCACGGATTTCCCACCATGCACATTTTTATGAAAACAGTCCAAAAGTGTGATCTTGACTGTAGTGGTATTACCATTAACTAAATAACTAAGAAAGAGGTCAGAGAACCATTGGCAAACTGAGATCACAACATGGTCTCATTTGAAGCCCTTTTTAAAACCCAAAAAGTAATGACTAAAGCTAATGTTTACAATTTTAGAAAGCCAAACTTTGAAGGTATGAAACAGAGACTACCAGAAGTAGATTAGAGTAAAATAAAGAAAACATCCTTGGAAAAAGGATGGCTGTTTTTATGTAGTACTAGAGGCGCAAAACAATTATAAATCTAAATCTAAAACAAATTGGCCAAGATGGTTTAATAGATACATAAACAAAATCAGAAAAAGGCACTTTGCAGAGCGTTTAAAAGGGCCAAAGAACAAAATACACAGAGAAGAGAACTTGGAACTGCAAACACAAGTCAAAAAGGAAGTTAGAAAGACCAAGAGAGAGATAGAAATGAAATTCCCAAAAATGTTTTCCAATATTATAACTGCAAGAGAACATTCAAAGGAGGTAAAATGTCTAAGAGATACAAATGGCAAAATCATAGCAAACGAGAATAAAAAAATAGCAACTATATTAAATGATTACTTTTCACAAGTTTTTACAAGGAGGATAAGGACAACATGCTCCACATGTCGAACCTGTTCCTATCCAGTTTTAAATAACTTTAGCATAACAGAGGCAGAAGTGTTAAAGGGACTAGGAGCTCTTAAAATAAACAAATCCCCTGGGCCGGATGAGATCCTCCCAATAGTACTCAAGGAAATGAAAGAAGTTATCTACAAACTGTTAACCAAGGTCATGCAACAGTCTCTTGACACAGGGGCTATGCCGACAGACTGGAGAATTGCAAACGTAATTCCAATCCACAAAAAGGGAGACAAAACCGAACCAGGTAACTTCAGACCAATAAGCCTGACTTCTATTATATGTAAACGTATTGAAAATTACCTATATGGTATCAGTATCCTAGGAGACAGTCAGCATGGTTTTAGGAAAAGGAGATTGTGTCTAACTAATCTGCTTGATTTTTTTGAGGATGCAGCATTGACAATGGATAATTGCAAAGCATATAACATGGTTTATTTAGATTTCCAGAAAGCTTTTGACAAATCCGACATAAAAGATTAATTCTCAAATTGAATGCAGTAGGGATTCAAGGAAATGCATGCACATGGATTAGGGAGTGGTTGACATGTAGAAAACAGAAAGTACTGATAAGAGGAGAAACCTCAGAATGGAGTGAGGTAACCAGTAGAGTACCACAGAGATCAGTATTAGGTCCTCTGCTGTTCCTAATCTGCATTAATGAGATTCTTAGATTCTGGCATAGTAAGCAAACTTGTTACATTTGCAGATAAAAATAGGAGTGGCAAACACTGTTGCAGCAGCAAAGGTCATTCAAAATGATTTAGACAGCATTCAGAACTGGGCAGACACATGGCAAATGACATTTAATAGAGAAAAGCGTAAGGTACTGCACGAGGCAATAAAAATATGCGTTATAAATATATGGGAGTGTGGCAGAGTGGTTGATTGTGTGCAGGTACAGGTGATTAAAGAGCAGACAGACAATTGTAATCCAGGTGAAAAGGTTTGTTTTATTTATTGTTAAGTCCCGTGCCTGATGGCAAAACAAACAGTAAATAATAATGGAGGTGAGTAAGACAGCAGTGTGTATTACTTCATTTATAATCCCTGGGTTGCCCCGCAAATAATAAAAATAATAATCCTGTTTTATTATACACCCACACAAAACACATACATGAGTCTGTTAGTGCGTGAGTTAGTGCTAGTGGTGTAAATACAGTTTTATTTGTGACAAAGGTGCAGTGTTGTCCAGTTTCATGCTGGCCCCTGGCGACAGCTCAGGAATTTTGTTAACTGTCTGGTAGCGTGCAAGACAAGACAACACAATTACAAACAAACAAAAACACAACACTCACGGTTTTCAGTAACAACACCCTGCTACTGCCCTTCTGGCTTTAACTCACTACAAACCAATGCGAAGGAAGAGATTACGATTCTCCATCCCTCTTATATGCTCTCATGCATGACCCCTTGGTAAACGAATGCAGCTGCCTTTACAATCTGCGGCTGCTACATTGTTTCCCTTTCAGGTCAATACGTTCTTGCAACGGAGTCTTGCCTTTTTCCAGACTGACCGACTTTCTGACCCAGGGAAAGAACTGTCAAGCCAGCCTGTCAAAAAAAAACTCTGTCCTCGTTTAGTACCCTCACAGGTCGGGAGGGAGATTTACAACCAAGGTTCACTGTATTTCTGTCATAGGGAGATACTGAAATTGAAGAAGGAATCTGCGAAAAAGATCTAGGAGTTTATGTTGACTCAGAAATGTCTTCATCTTGACAATGTGGGGAAGCTATAAAAAGAAGTCCAACAACATGCTTGGATATATAGCGAAAAGTGTTGAATTTAAATCATAGGGAGTAATGTTAAAACTTTACAATGCATTAGTAAGACCTCATCTAGAATATTGTGTTCACCTTGCTACAAAAAGGATATTGGCACTCTAGAAAGAGTGCAAAGAAGAGTGACCAGAATTATTCCTGGTTTAAAAAACATGTCATATGCAGACAGGCTAAAATAATTGAATTTATTCAGTCTTGAACAAAGAAGACTACGCAACGATCTGATTCAAGCATTCAGAATTCTAAAAGGTATTGACAATGTCGACCCAAGGGACTTTTTCGACCTATAAAAAGAAACAAGGACCAGGGGTCACAAATGGAGATTAGGTAAAGGGGCATTCTGAACAGAAAATAGAACACACTTTTTTACACAGAATTGTGAGAGTCTGGAATCAACTCCCCAGTAATGTTGTTGAAGCTGACACTCTGGGATCCTTCAAGAAGCTGCTTGATGAGATGCTGGTATCAATAAGCTACTAACAACCAAATGAGCAAAATGGGCTGAATGACTTCCTATCGTGTGTGTTGTCTCACTTCTTCCTGGTCCGTGACATCACCACGCACGTGCCCATTGCGACCATCCTGTCACAGTTTCTTATTCTGGATTTTGCAGGGAATTGTTTTTGTTTTTTTTAAATATTTACAGAACTGAGATACAGTAGACACTTGTAGTGCAGGACCTAAGTTAATTACAGAAGTTGTGGTGATGCAATCATGGTTAGTATATTGAAAAAAATATAACTGATTATGCAAGTTTAGGTCTCTTTGGGACATTTACTGTACATTAACAAAATAAAGTGGCTGACTAGTACTGCTGAGGAATATGCTGCTTCAGATTTCTGTGGTGGAATGGGGCTATGTTGTAATTTGTGTGGTAAAAAGTCAGCCGTTGCCTCAGTAAACTCAAGGTTATAGAAAGGGCAGTTCAGGAAACTTCACACCAAACAAAACTTGAACATTTTTAAATGGGTGCCATTTTGCATTGAAGTTGAGTGAGCGTTTATCAGTCTGGCAGCTGATTTTGGTACTGTAAAAGGAAGCAGTCATTTTCACAAAGAATATAGATATGTTACGGTACTAAACTCTTTTTTACAATAGAATAAAACTGAAAAGAAATAAATTAAACAAACTACAAATCAAAGCATCCATAAAAACTCCAAACATCCCATATAAATCTCAGATGCACTCACCCTAGTCCTAGTCCTCCTTTTAGGAAAGAGCCTGTGCAAGGGTTGTGTTGCAGCCAAACCTCAAGGGACGAGAATAGCAAAGGTTGCAGACAGAGAGTTTAATGCTTGGTAGCAAATTTTTATAATTAAATAAAATCAGATAAATAATTAAACAAAATACAAAACTAAACAATTGTCCCACATCCAGAGCTATTTCTGTGAACTGGGATATGCCCTGCCGATTTAAATCATTTTAAATCTTTTTTTTTTTTTTTTTTAATATGTAATATTAATCTGACATTTATATGAATTACATGAGTTAATGCATGTCTCTTGGAACATGTCGCTACGTAAATGGATATTTGTGTCAAATGACAATGCCAGGTTTAAGCCTATTATGGTAAATAGATCAGGTTAAATACAAGGTTAAGATGAATTCTTTAAGGAGACCGTGTCTTACTCAGCACTGATGTGTTTTCTGTTTGGTAGCATGAAATGACAGACCTGCTAGTCTTATGTGCCTATATGGCTGGTGGTTCTGAAGACAGGATTTGTGGTACATACAGATGGCAGGAACTTTAACAATCCAGTGCTGTATGTACTGTATATTATCTCTCAGAAAAGCAACATGAGCATGCTGTAACTCAGTGATCCTTTAACTTTTCCATGATGAGGACCACCTTGGAAATTTGAGATTTTCTGACGGACCAGTTTCAGCTTGGGATCGAAAACACACAACTTCATGCTACAAACTATCTACCAAGGTAGATTCATACAGAAACTACGATCTTTACAACTGCAACAACCTTTTGAGATGTTGTACAGTAACTGCAAATGGGTCTATTTTAATAGTGAATCATTACTGCAGACAAAGTATTTTGTTATGTTCTTGGACTGTGTCAGAACTGGCTTACACTAGTTTTATTTCCCTAGCTGATCTGTGACTGACAATTGAATATGTCTTGCAAGTAATGCCTTACACCATATGCAGAGGTATCAAATATCTTTGTGCAGGTAACTATTCAGAGCAAGAACCTCTTAACTCACGTTTGTAGGGTCAGAAAGTTCCGTTTAATTCCTACACTGCATTGATGCAATTTTAGTGTACTTTTTAAATTCGTTTTTTTTTTTTTTAAATTTAATAACCAAGAACACTGTGAACAAAATTGACTTTCTGCAGTAAGACTTCTCTTCCAGTCTGAGAGGCAATTATTATATTGTCTACAGAAAGAAAGAAAGGAAGGATCATTAAAATAGTTTGTTAAGCAAGTGTCATGTGAAAATTTGTGGTTTTGCAACTCAGTAAATGACCACTTACAGGAGAAGACGACACCCTAACCTGTCTTTAACCTCTGGCTGCCCAGTCAGATTATCCTAACCAAATGACCCCGGTCATGTTGTTGGGACTCAGTCTCAGACAACATCAGGAATCAATGCTGGCCCATGTGGTATTTTGCTGCTGCTAGCTACCAAGATCCTGATTTCTACACGTTCCAGATAAGCACTGAGGAAAGCTGTCTAGAAAATGCTGTGAAGACACAGGGCACATTGCACTATTGACCTTTTTGGCTTTGGTAGATTGTGAGTTTTGAGTCCTAGCTCAGTGATGTCCTGGCAGTCATTTACAGTACCATTAGCCCATAAAATGAGGAACAAATGTTTCATCTAGCCATTTTGATTTTAGATAAATTGATAATATTTGATCACCACTGCAATTTTGCCTGTATTTAAAGATGGCGAAAACCCTCTATTCGGAATACCAAGATATTTAGTAAGCAGGACATTTGAGTGTGGTAAAATGGACCTAGCAGCACCAATCGTTCTGCACATATTCATCTGCCACAATACCAGTGACAGTGTAGCTCAACAGCTCCCAACCGGCTTCTAGAATATTCCAGTAACTCAGTATTGAAGCCATTATAATTACATTTGTAGCAACTTACTCTATAAGCATAACTGTAAGCCATAGGTACTTTAGGTCCTCACAATCCAATGCAGTCTTCAGCCCAGGACTGAGCAGCAGGGGTGTCCTTTGTTGAAGATGACAGAATGCACCTTCAGAATCTGTTTGGGCAGGCTTTCATGGTGCCTGTCGTGTACCACTCCATATTGTAACCAATTAAGTTAATCTGCATGAGCTCTAAATTCACTTCAGTCTTCAGAGAAAGAACGTGTGCAGTTGGATTCTAAAACAAAATAAGATTTGTGGTTTTTAAAAAAATGTAGAAGTGAAGATACAGAGTGAAGAGTTATAAATATGTATTATTTCGATGATTATTATTATTATTATTATTATTATTATTATTATTATTATATTATTATTATTATTGTTGTTATTGTTATTATTATTATTATTGGTTGTTGATTGATGTGGCTTTTCTTTTCCATGCTTTGTCTTTCTTCACAAAAACTCTCATTTAACATTTAGTGAATTGACTGGGTTTCAGACAGGCACTGTAAGAATGCTCAAACCCAGGGTTTCCCTGCAGTCCAATCCAGTCCTGCTCTTATTCCCTGCTGTTGAAATATACAATACAATTCAACTCTGTAGCTTTTTCATTTGGGATTCCTAATAGGGAGCGATTGATAATGGAGGATTTCCTAATTTGGTAGACTAGGAATTTACTGGAAGGCTGTTCAGGAAGCAACAGGCAGTACAAAAAAACATTCATGCAGTTATTTAAAAAAAAAAAAAGGTGGGGGTCTACAGACTGCATTCATTTAGTCAGTGTTTCATTTGTGATGGCTTCTGCCTGGTTTGTGTTTGTTTTGTCAGAATCCGTTTATAGACGGTCTGAATGGCTACACGTCTACAAAATCATTTGAAAAAGAAGAAGAAAAAGTACTGTACTGGTTGTAGCCTGTTTTACTGTCTGGTCTCTCTATGAAGTCAGGAGATTGTTGAGAATGAAGCTTTCAGGTCATACTCTTTCAGTACACTAGGGACTGTGTCTGAGACTGCTAGCAAGCTGAATATTTTTGTGGTAATGAGCCTCTCCTACTCCTAAGACTGAAGTTTGCTAGTTGTCAGATATCAATGACTTATCCTAGGTAGCATGGGACAACCAGGCAGCTCTGTGATCAGATGTAATGTATATTGCACATCTGTGATAAAGAAATTTGCAGCTTAGCTGGTGGTGCAAGATATTTTGTGTGAACGCTAAATTGGCTGGCCCAAAATAAATGCTCCCGAAGTCCATAATGCATTGCTCCCAGCGCATTGTTTGAGTGGAAGCAAATGTATCTTATCCAGTGCTGAGTGTCTGTGATTTGGGCCTCTGTAGAATGTCTGTTGCTTGATCAGACATGACTGTATTGCAACTGGAGTTTTCTTTCCATAGTTTTCTGCATACGCTTCCATTTTACTTGGGAGGTCATTGCAGTTATTGCATTCAGGGACAAGCTTGTGAAGACACTGAGATGCTTCTGCTTTCCCATTGTTGTTGCTGAACACTCACACAGATAGGTTTGACCCCAAAAAACTTGCTTATTATAGTGTACTATAGCATCATCCAGGATAAGAACGTGTCTCAGAAATAAGACCATTTTCATTTTATGTTCTTACAAACGAATGTTACACGAGGGCATTTAATGTTATTTCTCAGGCAGACTGATTTCAGTGAAAATAAGATTGGGTAGCAATAATTTAACTTTGAACTGCACTTTTCTGTGTTAGAATTCAGAACTTAAGATTTCAAAAGCTTTGCTTATTACTGCTTTATGTGAAAGCCCTATAAAAAGTGTCGTATTGCCCCCCTGGCGCCCTCATATCAAGGGGAAGTGCGTCTCCATTCCAGCTGGATGGAAATTTAACACTTCCTCTTTAACGTTTCCATACTGAATATCACAGTCCGCTGCACAGAGCTTCACTGACACGGGTCAGCTGCTTTCACAGGGAGGCCTCAGAAGGGAGAGCTGGGCTCGGACAGGCAGCAGTGCTGATATAGGGGTTACTGGGCCTGATTCATATAACATTAAGAACTGTTTTTTGAAAATGAGAATAAACTTTAAAATTGAATGTACTATAAGCTTGATATAATTAATTGAAATGGGCTTTAAAAAAAAAAACAACTTGAAGTGGTTGTAACTAACAGAATAATCATTTTAAAAAATCATACATGTCGTGCACTTCTATGCGCAATATAGGTCATAACTGTGCATTTTCAAAAGAAACATGACATTGCAAACATGTATTTTAATAAAATATGACATCTGGTACCACGCCAGGTTAAATAAAGTTTCCAGTTTGTTTCCCTTACCTTCCAGGAAGTCTGTTTAACTTGCATTTCCTCTGTCATTTCACATCAGCAGTGCCTCTGTAGTCAAACATCTTTCTGACTGCAAAGAATGTCAGTTAGTAGGTGAAATAGCTGGTTGGTTACTGAGAAGGGAGGGAGGCAGTTTTATTCGCCAGATGAAATGACCATGAAGGTGCAAGACTATTTGAAAGCAGGTTAATGTATATGCGTGGAATGAGCTTATTTAAAACAGTCTGTGCGTTTTGTGAATAGGGCTTTGATTGCTCATATCAAAGCAGAATGATGAGGATATCTTCCCAAGAAGCACAGGGAACAGGCATGCGTCACAGCGCTGGGTAGTTTGTTTGATTATGGCAACACGAAATCCAACAAAATATGTTCTGCAATAGACTTGACCTCAACCAGTGTGATAGAATGACTCATTTATTTGTGAGAACCGTGCAGCAGCGATGTCTGTACAGTGCGGATCAGATAACAAAAGAACCTGTTGTGATTAGGGTTGTTATGTACATTATGTAGCAGACAAATGGGAAAGCGCAGTGCAGAATTACGTTGTTAAAAAGAATTGGCTAATTTGAGGAATGCTTTCTTGTAAGGAAGTGCCTGTTTCCTGTTTTTTGTACACTTTTGATTTGTTACCCCTCACTTTGTGGTGTCCCAACTATTCTAACTCTGTAATCTTTTTGTGACACTGTGATTACTGTCAATTTTTTAAATTGTGCTATTTTTTTAATCAACATTTTTAGGGGTTTAATTCAAATAGAATGTTTTCACACACATACAGTATGTTACATCAAAGTACAATATGGAGCCTTTTATTCATGGTTAATATACCAGTCTTTCAGAACTGGTATGTTATCCAAGATTTGTTTAAAATCCTAAACAAGGAATAGGCAAGAATTAAATGTTAATGAATTGCATCTTTATGAAAAAACAAAACCAAACAAAAAAAAAAAAAAACAACAAAAACTGCAATTGGGATCATTCCAATTGTGTTCTTATGTTAAAGTGCTTTCACTGGCGCTCAGGAGCACTCTTCAGTTCTAGTTGCCTGTCATGTTAAAGAAAACTGATAAAAAAAAAAGTTTTTTGTTTTCAAATTAGAATCTGAAAAGTAAAAAAAAGGAATCATCCAAAACTCAGAATGCGTAAGTATGTTCATATGAAAAGTGAAAGGAATACTTAATCTAGAGCAGAAATGGGCCTTAGTGTTGTTGAAGCTGACACTGTGGGATCCTCCAAGAAGCTGCTTGATGAGATTTTGTGATCAGTAAGCTACTAACAACCAAACGAGCAAGATGAGCCGAATGGCCTCCTCTCGTTTGTAAACTTTCTTATGTTCTTATGTTCTTTGAATATTTAGAGGCTGGAAGGAAAGTAATCTGGGTGAAGCGTTAAAATCCCTACTCAGTTACTGTCTGACTGTACTTTGAACTGAATGTAATGGGTTTTTCAAAAAACGTTCTTTATGCATGCTCAGCTCCACTGAATTGGAATGGTCTAACACTGAGCATCCACAGACTCAATCCTAGAACAGTTGTTGCACTCTTGAACACTTGAATGGATAACATATTTGAAGTATTGGTAACCTGCCCGATATTAATGTGAAAAGTGAAGTTCATGAATGCAAGCACATCTCCGGTGTTTAGCTGAAAGAATTTTAAAAAATAAAATAAAAATAACAATGGTGCCATTAATCAGTCTTCCAGAGAAATCTACATACACACTTGTATTTCAATTGGATATAACTTAATTTATGGGGAGACTATTATCAGCCTCAATGCAAATAATAACCTTGTGACAGGAAATGGCATTGCGGTGACGTCAGGCCAGAAGGAGGAATAACAACACAGACAGGCAGGTACTGCAGTGAAAAAAGACGCAGTGTGACGTTTTATTTTTAACACATATATAAACAAAATATTTAAACAAACAAACACTTGCTCACAGAGCACAAATAAAATATTTAAATGAAAACAAAATCACAAACACAAAAACACAGGTCAGGCTGGGCAATTGCCTTCACTGATCCTATGATTTTGATTTGATTTGATTTGATTTTCTTCGCTTACAGGTACATGGTACAAAATAATCCCACAGCCTCCACAGAAAAGGAGGACAAACAATAAAGAATTTAAATAAAAAGTAGGTGGCGACATATCCAACATGTTGGTATAAAAAAGTAGAAACAAAAAATACAAGCCTTCTTCTTAGGATTCTAAACCAAAATAATGTGACAAAACTATGTGACAACCTGTCCCAACCAGACTTTACCTCAATACCTCAATGCTACTAAGATTTATAACATAAATAACAAGATATATATATTTTTTTTACTTTGGGTATGAAAGAAAATTAAATATGTGCTAACCTTTATGTTCGATGGCATCGACCTCAAATTAAAAGATGGTCAACAACAAAACACACATTTCAGTGTTGGTATCACATGCCACCGCCATATAGTGTCATAGTTGTGAGCACTGTGTTTACAAATATTTACAAATACAGTCAGTTTTACTTTTTGTGCTCTATAATGGAATATACAGGATTTCTAGCTATACATGTATTCTCAAAAAGGAAGGAATTTCTTTGCAAAAAACTTTGTTAATGTATCAATTAGGGTGAAAGTAACTTTAATTTCTTACCGGTACTTTATAATTGTTCAGTGTCAAGTCGTTATCCCAACCACACCCCCCTGTAAACGTTTTTGTAAAGGCACTGCTAATTTATGGGGTCCAAAGCTAAACTGAGAGGGAAGGGCTTTTATTTAAAATAGTAGCTTCAAAATAATTGTAAAAAGGAATCAAGGTTAAGGTTATGTTTCATTTATAATGATTAATTTTGAACCTTAAATATATTAACACTAATAGTTAATTGAAAAAAAAAAAAAAAAAGATTTATATTTTACTGTTTTTGTGAGTCTTGTCCAGTTGTTCGGCTTACTGTAGATTTTGGTTTCTGACCAAATATCAGAGCTTTAATTTCTCACACTGTCCATGTAAAACAAGGACGATTTAACGATGCTATTGTTTCTGACTAGGACAAAAAATTCAGGCTGTTTTAGCTCTACTTGTTTCCTCAAAATGTGAACTAAACTACATGCAAAATGTTTACTTCCGAGTGGTGTTAACTTCTGTAGTTCGTTTTGATTGTAAAGCATCTTGTGGTTGTTTTTCTGTTTGGTATTTTTCCTTTTTAAAATCAATTAGAAGGAGCACTATATCACAGTGTATTAGTCTACTAAATAATAGTGGGATAGTATGATTTTGTCTTATAAGGTATTCACTTCAATTCAACTAAGATTTCAGCTTACAAAAGCTCCCTTATTTTGAAGACAGGTATGCTGAACTCCCTTTCGCAGTCAGCATTGCTCGCTGCAAGAGTGACGGTTACCATAGCAATCACCCCTCTGTCACCCTAAGTCACGTGAATGGGACCTGAGTGACTTGAGTTTTTTTGCTTAAACATCAATAGTAACCGGACAACCAAGAAGAAGCAGGAAGGCAGGAACGGACTTAAAATACAAAGAAAAAAATATGTAGCCTAAACAATTGCTTTGATAAGTCGAAATATAAAATGACTGACAGAATGTGTACCGTCAACAAATGTTTTACCAATACGCAGTACTGGCTGATTTTAATATTAAATTGCAAAATTAGGGAAATGCGATGTTAGGGTTTTTAACTGCAGAGTTGTATGTTGTTTGTCTTAACTGATGATGGCTGTCTGTGGTTGCTTGTGTTGTCTTGCCCCTTCCACTGCTTGTAAGGGGGGTGGGCGGGAATGCAGTGTGAGGGTTAAAAAAACATCGCAATTCCCTAATTTTGCAATTTAATATTAAAATCAGCCAGTACTGCGTACCGGTAAAACATTTGTTGACGGTACACATTTTGTCAATCATTTTATATTTTTTAATATCAACCCTAGCTGATGCATTAACAAAGTTTGTCGACAAAGAAATATATATATAGAAAGATATATATATATATATATATATATATATATATATATATATATATATATATATATATATATAAACACACTGCTGTGCAAAAGTCTTAGACATGTTGCATTTTTCTACTCTGATGCAAATTTATGAGCATCAACAATTTAATTTACTTTTCAAGGTGTATCCAAAGCATAATCAACAAGTAGAGAGAACCATCATAGTTGTAGTGTTTAATTCCATTACTGATGACTACTCTGTGTGTTAAGGTTCCTTGACCTGGGTTCAGGGGCAACTCTTGAGGTGTAGTAGCCAGATTCCCTTTCACCAAAGACATATAATAGAATGTCTGTTTGTGTTTAAGAGCCAGCGCCATCTAGTGAATAAAGTTTCCTTTTGTATTTCTGTCAATAAACAGCTTATCTAGCCTACAGTTTTCTGTCTATGATGAAAGACTAATCTGGAAACTAGTGCTGCACCTGTATTATTAAAATATTAACCTATCTGAATAACTAGAATTTAATAATGTGGTAACTTGAAGTGTGAAAATGCATTTTGAAGTTACTTACTCTTGGGTTAGGCTTCCTGAAGGCAGGATGCTGGGTACTATTTTGTAGGAATGACCACTCCACACATTTTTGGCTTCTGGCAGTCCCGCCTTTGATATTCAGATCCTCATGAACGGGAAATAACTGGTTGCCATAGATACAGCAAATAGGAAATTCCTTCTAGGTTGTCTGTAGAAACATTTCTCTCTCTCTCTCTCTCTGTCTCTCTCTCTCTCTCTCTCTCTGTCTCTCTCTCTCTCTCTCTCTCTCTCTCTCTCTTCTCTCTCTCTCCTTCTCCTCTCTCTCCCTCTCTCTCTGGGCAACTTTCTACTCTCTCTCTCTCTACCAACTTTTATTAGTTGAAATAAAAACATTTTTGTTGAACACGGTAACACATTGTGGGCCCAAAATGACTTTTTACGATGGTTGAGCTCCTCCCCATTTACGACCGGGGTAACCACTTTTGCAATAAGAAAAATAAACGGGATTCTTTCTTTTATTAACCTGTAAAAACTCTGTATCTGTATCATATTATATATATAAATATATATATATATATATATATATATATATATATATATATATATAGAGAGAGAGAGAGAGAGAGAGAGAGAGAGAGAGAGAGAGAGAGAGATACATACACACACAATAAGCCTTTATCTCCTGTACTATAATTTGCAAACTATTTTTTTGGACGTTCTTTTGATAAAAAAAAAAACATTCTGCTCACTTCCTAATAATTTTGTTTGCGCCAAGGAGCTTCTAGACAACAGCCACTGCCTGCGAGCTGACTGAACGTCTGTCTGGAAACAGAATTCAGGGCGGAAGTTGCAACTAGGATCGTCGTGGTGACAAGCGGTAATTAAACAACAGTGGGTGCATTAAATAACTGAACCCCAGTCAGGTCAGAGCGGCTCAGAAAGAAACCCGCAACGGCTCAGTTCCCCTTTAGATTTACTCAGTACATCATGGTGGTGCCTTGTTTACGTTGAGCCTATGGCCAAACACAGCCCTTCATGAAAAATGGAACATAGACAGGACAACTACCCAAAAGTGGGACAAAAGTAAGATTTTACTAAACCTGTGGGGACTCCAGGACGTGCTCCCTAAAAAGGTGACTGTCCCGGCAAAATTGGGATGGTTGGTAGCTTTATACTGAGGTCTACTGCTTTCACTTTGTATTTTTTTATATTTCTGTTGGTCCCAACTTTTGATGTTCTAAAAATTTTAATTGACCTAATCTAGATGGTGGCATATTGCAGGTTGGGGTCAAACATAGAAGAATAAGTAAGACACATACATTTGATACGTACTTTTAATTTTTTTTTTATCAACAATAAAAAATATATATATTCTTTTTGAAAAGAATAAAACAAACATCATGCACAATAAAAATAAAACTTTTTTTTTGTTGTTGTTGTTGTAAATAGCAACTTATGCATTGAACAATAAAATATGTATTTTTTATTTGGAAACAGTATTCTGGTAGTACATACAAAACAACATTTCTGAAGAATACAAATAAAGTTTTTATAAACAGGAAAATGTGTAAGATGTATGATAAATTAAGTTTACTGTAAACAGTAGCACCATATTATTACTATATCACACCGTTGTCTACTTGCTCACAGGAATGTGAACAGAGATGAACGGAGGGGTGTATTACTTTAGTGCAGTACACTCTCGCAAAATCAAAGGATGGTCTTCGTCATCATCATCATCACCATTTTCACAAAATGAAACCTTTCAAAGTTATTGTTTCCAAAACCCCTAAATCACGCATCAAACTCTTCCTTTCTTCTGATGTCTGAATGAGTCTTATATGTTGACGTATTTTGTTTGCAATAATAACAAGCAAGTTATACCAATATTAAATTGAGACTAATATATATAATACCGTCCCCTTTTATATATTATATATATAAATCTATATTAATATCTATATATATTATATAATATATATAAACCACCAAACGACGACGTAGAAGGTAAGAATCTTCGTGAGTGCTCTAACAAGTTAATGCACTCACAGATGCAAGGCATGTTTGTGTAAAATGGGATTGGATAAACCCCCCCCCCCCCCCCCCCCCCCCCCCCCCCCCCCCCCCCCCCCCCCCCCCCCCCCCCCCCCCCCCCCCCCCCCCCCCCCCCCCCCCCCCCCCCCCCCCCCCCCCCCCCCCCCCCCCCCCCCCCCCCACTGCACTCTCAGCCTATAAGACTCATATACTGACAGACCAGCTGAAAGAAACCCCCATAGAGTAGGCGGCAAACCTTGATGTACGCAGGTACACCATGGTACTGCAAGTGTTTTGACGTATCTATCTACGTCCTGGAGCTGAAGGGGTTAAGAACCAATTGCATTTTTTATCATCTCACCTGATCTTGCTACAAGCTTGTGCTGCGAGCGATCCTACTTTATTGTGTTGAGATATAGAGATGACACATTCTAGATTTTTTAATAAAGTACATTTTTCCTGTTTTTCTCAGCAGAACAGAACTGGCCTCTCCAAACAAACAAACAAAAGACAAGGAGTCACGTGCAGGCCTTTTAATCTACAAACATTTTCTCATGCTTAACATTTAAAAAGCAACCCAGAAGTTTCACACCGTCATTTTTAAGAGGCTAAACAAGAGCTAGGTCACAGATCGACCTTTTTTTAAAAGCTGGGGTTTAGTGACCTAAATCGAGTTGTTAACATTTTTTAAACTTTTCATTTCCCATGCTTACACTTAGTGTACCTTACATACCTGGGATTTAGCAAGCTCGGATGTGATTTTCCATGATTGGTTGCACTTTGCTATTCTTGGTTGGTATACCACAGTAAACATCTAGAGGCTTAAGGATTGTTCTCATCCTGCCCAGTGTGTGTACATGTCCTTGTAGCAGGATATGAGAGTAGAGGGTGATTGTGTGGCTGTAGTTTCTGCTTACCAGCTACAAACCAGCCAATGTTTCACATTCCTGGGGTTTTTTGTAAGCAACAGTGTAGGTAAATAGACTTGAGGGGCCCTGCAGTAGGAGTGAGAATTCAGAAGGAATGCTGTGGGACTCTGCACATTTTTCAAGAAGCTAGAAACTACTGCAGCTGTATGTTTGGTTGTATTCTTATTTGAGAGACTTTGGGGTTCTTGTTATTTGTATATAAATTGAATATATATATATATATATATATATATATATATATATATATATATATACACAGCTCTGGAAAAAATTAAGAGACCACTGCAAAATTATCAGTTTCTCTGGTTTTACTATTTATAGGTATGTGTTTGGGTAAAATGAACATTTTTGTTTTATTCTATAAACTACTGACAACATTTCTCCCAAATTCCAAATAAAAATATTGTCATTTAGAGCATTTATTTGCAGAAAATGACAACTGGTCAAAATAACAAAAAAGATGCAGTGTTGTCAGACCTCGAATAATGCAAAGAAAATAAGTTCATATTCATTTTTAAACAACACAATACTAATGTTTTAACTTAGGAAGAGTTCAGAAATCAATATTTGGTGGAATAACCCTGATTTTCAAGCACAGCTTTCATGCGTCTTGGCATGCTCTCCACCAGTCTTTCACATTGATGTTGGGTGACTTTATGCCACTCCTGGCGCAAAAATTCAAGCAGCTCGGCTTTGTTTGATGGCTTGTGACCATCCATCTTCCTCTTGATCACATTCCAGAGGTTTTCAATGGGGTTCAGGTCTGGAGATTGGGCTGGCCATGACAGGGTCTTGATCTGGTGGTCCTCCATCCACACCTTGATTGACCTGGCTGTGTGGCATGGAGCATTGTCCTGCTGGAAAAACCAATCCTCAGAGTTGGGGAACATTGTCAGAGCAGAAGGAAGCAAGTTTTCTTCCAGGACAACCTTGTACTTGGCTTGATTCATGCCAAAGCTGCCCGATTCCAGCCTTGCTGAAGCACCCCCAGATCATCACCGATCCTCCACCACATTTCACAGTGGGTGCGAGACACTGTGGCTTGTAGGCCTCTCCAGGTCTCCGTCTAACCATTAGACGACCAGGTGTTGGGCAAAGCTGAAAATTGGACTCATCTGGGGGTGCTTCAGCAAGGCTGGAATCGGGCAGATTTGTCTTTGTGAAGGACGCATGAATCAAGCCAAGTACAAGGTTGTCCTGGAAGAAAACTTGCTTCCTTCTGCTCTGACAATGTTCCCCAACTCTGAGGATTGGTTTTTCCAGCAGGACAATGCTCCATGCCACACAGCCAGGTCAATCAAGGTGTGGATGGAGGACCACCAGATCAAGACCCTGTCATGGCCAGCCCAATCTCCAGACCTGAACCCCATTGAAAACCTCTGGAATGTGATCAAGAGGAAGATGGATGGTCACAAGCCATCAAACAAAGCTGAGCTGCTTGAATTTTTGCGCCAGGAGTGGCATAAAGTCACCCAACATCAGTGTGAAAGACTGGTGGAGAGCATGCCAAGACGCATGAAAGCTGTGCTTGAAAATCAGGGTTATTCCACCAAATATTGATTTCTGAACTCTTCCTAAGTTAAAACATTAGTATTGTGTTGTTTAAAAATGAATATGAACTTATTTTCTTTGCATTATTCGAGGTCTGACAACACTGCATCTTTTTTGTTATTTTGACCAGTTGTCATTTTCTGCAAATAAATGCTCTAAATGACAATATTTTTATTTGGAATTTGGGAGAAATGTTGTCAGTAGTTTATAGAATAAAACAAAAATGTTCATTTTACCCAAACACATACCTATAAATAGTAAAACCAGAGAAACTGATCATTTTGCAGTGGTCTCTTAATTTTTTCCAGAGCTGTATCTATATATATATATATATATATATATATATATATATATATATATATATATATATATATATATGTTGTAGTACATTATGTTTTCCTGAGAAGACTACATTTTATTTTTAATTCATTCCACTTTTATTAAATAGAATGAATTATATACCGGATACATTTATGTGCATACTTCTTGTTGCATTGACACATGTGCATTTGTTTTATTTTTTTTAAATATATGAATGTTTCAAATGATTTACCCTGGAGAGTTAGTGTGACCTGTAGATTGCAGTAGAGTTACTGACCCTCCCACGGTCCGAATTGTGGCTGACAGAGGCTCTGTCTGGCTTGATTTGGGTCGGTCTGCTGCTGGTGAAATCAGGCTGAGGTGAGTTCTACTCTCCCAGTAGTAGATGTAAAATAGCTTGAAGGAAGTCCGATGAAATGCCCTTAATGTCTCACACCTGGCTCTTTGCAGTTACTGCTTGACCACTCTGCTGTTTCAGTGTTGTTATCAGCCACTGCCTGTGCCAGGAAGACCCTCTTGTTGCATTGACATGTTTGTGATTTATTTTACCACAGCTGTTTTTGCTTGTTTGGTCTTCAGGTTATTTATTACTAGATGGTTCAGCGTAAAGTGGAAGTGGTGCACCGGTTTCTTGTTAATGAGATGACTTAATTTTGTCATTTAACCATTTACACCCTAAGAATATGCATTGTAGAGCTTCACAATAAACCACGCTGACCACAAAGAAACTTTAGAACTGAGGTGTTTTCAGTCTTGCAGTCGATCATCTTGTTTGGACCTCATTGCTGCCCTCTAGAGGAAAAAGGGCTACAACACTATTGATGTGTTCACTCATACCTAATGCAGGATAAATGTGGTGTAAATTAAATAGTACTGTAAGCAGGAGGGGTGAAAGTGCAATAAGAAATGTTAATATAAGTGTGGCCAAGTGGATCAGCTGCATAAAAAAATGTATATTATTTATTTATAGCAGCAGCAAAAACACAGTGGTATAATTATACAGTGTATTATACTTCAGGGTACAGTACTAAATACCTATTTTGTATAGAAAGCTGTTTGTAGTAGCCAAGTTGGTAAACGTGTGTGACCTTTGATGGAAATAGAGAGAAATAGGGAACTGCAGGGTTTTGTTTTCCAGTGCTCTGCAAGGTGTTCAAGTGGGAGGTTCTCCGGACCATCCCAGGCCTGGTTTACACTGTGCTGTACTTTCTTTAGCATTTCTTTAGTACAGTGCATGTTGTTACAACCTTCCCCCTACCCAGTTACAACCCTGCGTACAAGGGACACTGTTTGAGTTCAAACTAGGGAGCAAGTCGCTTATGATCGGTTTGTTTTTTTTAATAAACTCTTTCAACTATTTTTGTTTGGAAAATCTAAAATGAAAGTTTTAAACCAAAAAAAAAACAACTGCATTTGTGCAGTCAAGGGGTATACCATTATTGCATACTGTTTGTTAACTGTTTAACTGTGACAGATAAGCTCAATACAGTGGTAGTGTATCAATGTACCAATGTGTTATACAATTAAACACAATGTAGAAGGAAAGAAAGAATGCATTTGGCGACATTTAACTTTTTTATTTATTATTTTGCTGGTACCCCCCCTTGTCTCCATGCTCAGTTGTAATCACATCTGAGTAGAGCTTGAATTCAATCAATATGCAGGTAGAATACAGCAGCAAAGAACAACGTCGGCTTCGGTTTGGTTTTATCTTTTGTTGGTATTGTTTGGGTCCAGTTTTGGTGTGGGAAAATCATAACCGTTCCATCCCTAGTTAAAATACTTTTAAAAATTATTAATGTTCTATGTTGTAAGCATTATTATGCACTATGGATATGTTTTCTGCCCCTGTGTTGCACTAAAGTATACACTGGTCTATGTAATCAATAAAAAAGGAGAAAAGATACAACCCACGTCTCAGCTGTGTTTTGAAACATCAGATGCAGATGAGTCCCTTCAGCTGCCTGAGAAGTGGGTTGTATCAGTACAAGCCAAGCCATTGGGTCTGTTTTTGTGCTTATAAAATGGCTCATGGTGTATAGATAATGGAACTGTGATTTCCTTGATTGGAAGAAAATGAGATCCAAAACAATCTATTGGTCATTTTCTTATGACCATATAAGATTGAAATATCAGCAGCCAATAAGGATTTAGAACATTTGCATCAAAACTGCACAAGTCGTTAGCCTTCTGTAGCCCTGTAAGAAATCTACAGTCACTGCACAGTACAAATTAATTTGTGTTAAAATGCGGGACATTCTGTGCCCATAGTCATCAGTCTCACAGCCTGTATTTATTATCCTTAGCACCCTCTTGTGGTCCATCTGGGTGACTGAAACTGGTGATATTTCAAATCTTGTAGAGCAGGGGTTCCCAAAGTTTTGGTCATGGAGGGTCCATTTCCAGAGGTTGCACGGGATGGGGGCCACACAAGAAAATGTACCACTCATGAAACCAAAATATGTCCCAAATCATACCTTTTTTATTTCCTATACATTTTTGTATTTACATTAGGAATGTATATTATTACCACTGCAACACCAGCAGCTTTGAAACATATTTGTATTTTATCCTGTGCCTTGGTGTCACAAAGGGTTAGGTTTGAGCGCCAATATCATGTGGTCACATCTTACATTGTCCTGGTCACAACAATTAAAGAAGATAATACCGAAATAGGTACTCTTCAAACTACCAATTAAACTCTTTTGTGTGTTACTCTTCAGTAGTGAGGCAGAATGCATCTTGACTTGTACAACTAACCACTTCACTAAGAGCTGAATATATGTACAGTGAACTCTGCTTAATTCAAATCTCTGGGGAATACAAATAATTTGTGATGTGCAAAATTCAAATTAAACAAATTATGTAAATTGCCCCATGGTGTGGACATTTAGAGCTATTTTACCTTGATGTTTTTATTTATTTATTCTTTCTGAAATCAACGAAATAATCACACATTTCTATTTAAAGTGCAGCATTAAATGTTCATAAATTATCTGCTATTACATTGGCGCTTTTTATGCAATTACATACGGTTGCTACGTAATATCCTACTAGCTACTGTACTGTAGCCTAACTGTAGTCTTATTCACAAACACTGCAAAAAAGAAATGTAACAGTAACAATTTTAAACTGTAGCCTGCTGTTACTACAGTAGTACTTTCCCTAACAAAAGATCCAAGTTGAACACCAAAACGACAATACTGTACAAAGCATTTTCCCGATGTAGTTGAAGCTGAATAGAGTTTAGCTCTTAAAATAATAAAATAAAATCTACAACAGAAAAAGTGCCTGTATACTGAACTGAAACGTTTCTTGCAGTAGCTCTGTTAACATTACAGAAGCTAGCTAGCTGCTTCAGCTGCATAAAGTAATCTAACGTTATTTGGATGGTACCTTCAACGTCTTGATATCACAGTCTTTGAGCATCCCTTTTTTTGGAGCTCGCCCAAGAAAGAAAAAATTTGAATAAAACGAATTGCCTTAGTTCAGAAAGCTGATTGTAAAGGATATTGAAAAATGTATTAACTTGCATCCAGGTTAGCGCCTTTGTACTGAATGTAGTATGCATCAATTCCATTTCCATGAAGCATAGAATAAAACATGCATTATCCTTGCAGACAAAACTGGAGGCGTTGAAAGCAGTGGATAATGCACCTCCGTAGGAAAAAAAAAAGATGTTACTGCAGATTTCAGCATTCCCATGAACACTTTCTTAACTATTCTGAAAAACCAGGTTACAATAATACAGGCCTGTGAACAGCGAAACTGTGAATGAAAGTCATCAGTGTTTCCAAATCACTCAACGCCTTAATGTTCAGGATGCCTTGCTTTTGTGGTTTACAAATGCCTGTGATCAGAATGGGACATGCAGGTTTCGAGTTGCAATATATACTTTTTAAAAGTGTACTGTATTTTCAGAAAATGCACAGTACTTTTACATTTATAATACTTTTCATTGTGCTGTAAATGAAACTTGATTTCAGTGGTACTATAACTTCAATTAAAAGTCACAGTATGGATTTGGCTTAGACTCCTGATAATCAGAATTACCGATAAGACAATTCTTTTTGACAATCTCTTGAAATTCATATTAACGAGAGTTGACTATATGTGGTAGCCCCTGGTATTGACCTGATTCAGCTAAATTAGTTGATACAAGCCATCCATCTGATACAAACTATGAGTAAGGATGTATTTATTTATTTTTTTTAGGGATTTTATGATTTCTGGGAAATGTACCCATTGTTGTGTAATATGTAGTTCCCATGAAAATTCCCATTTTTGAAAGAATAGTGTAAATAAACATAATTTTTATCACTTAAAATAAATACAGCAAACGTTTGCCTTATTGACGCACTACCTGTTACACTGTATTTAGGAACCTGGCAGCTGGTTTAGTTTGTCTCCAGTAAATGATTGAACACACTGCATCGAGCTGCATGATTTCTTAAATGTCTTCAACGAAAGAAGACACCAGCTGCATCAAAGATTGGAAATATTTCTGCTAAAGATCACTCTGTCTAGTACAAGATCAGCGGCTGAACAGTATCTGTGGCCCCAAGGACTTCCATGCAGGCTGGCAAGGGCTCAAGCTGTGTCCCGCTGAGAAGGAATGCACACACAAGGTCCAGGCTCCTCTCCCCCCCCACAGGCCCAGGACCTGCCAGCTTGCTGATTGCAGCTGCCATTGACCGCTAGTCTTTGATTCTCTTTATTTCTACTGAGTGGGACATTACCATTTGGTGCAGTTGGTGTTTGAGAAGGGGGTGCTCTGAGGGGGGTTCCGTCATTCAAAACAATACAATTACTTAACGTGGCCTTGTATCTTTTTATAGAATTATAGTCTGCTGTGCTTTGTATTAATCTAAAGCAGAGCACTTTTTTTTTTGCAGAATCAGGTCTAATAATGTTTAATAGTAAAAACAGAATAAAACCAAATATATTTACTCAAACTATCTTTAAAGAGTCATTTCAGATTGAGTTTTCTATCATACTGTCCCCTCCTTTGTTTTTGTTTGCACTCGTTCTGAGTTGAGTTGTCATTGCAATGACTCAGTGGCTGTCTTTTTTAAATGTTGTGTTGTGTGCTTTGTGTTAAGTTGCTTTGACTAGGAGTTCAGGGGATGCTCTTTACTTCTAGTTACCTGCCATAGACATACAGACATACATAGGCTAGACTAGACCAAAGTGTCTTTGTAGAAGTAATAGCCAGTGTCATCTAGTGATTTGGTACTTTTACTTAAGATACACTGGTAACTAATATAAAAACATTACATATGTCTATAACAGACAACTAGAGATAAGGGACAGCAACATGAGCTAAGGGACAGCAACATGACATTTGTTATGCTTTGCAAAAGTGAAAAACATGCCAAACAGACAGGCAGCAGCAAAAATGCCTTTCTTTGCTTAAAGTCAGTGATTTGTAATTTCAAATATGGCTGGCTTTGGGGTTTAAAAGTGCAGTGTAGTTTATGGAAGTATGTAAAAGCTTTCATTCAAGAAAACCTTGGGATGTTTTTTATTTGGCAAACCCTATCCATCGATCTTGTAACTCCCAAAGGGCCAGATTCACTCTGCAAGTACTACAGTACAAAATTTGCCAAGCTCACTTTGGAAGTGTTATACATTCACTGAGAAATTATTTTTATAAGATAAAAGATAAAGATATTACCAAGTGGCGGATCATAAGATTAAAGCTTACTAGAGAGGAATTAGATTTTCTGTGACAATTTCACAGCTTGGTCCCGACCTTACCTGGGTCACATTAGATACATTGGGTTGGCCCATTTTTACTGGAAGTGGAACACAATCAATTTTGATCCCTGGATCGGGTTCCATTCTTATGTTCAGGCCATTTCTGTGAAGCTGAAGTACCCAAGGGGGTTAAAGGTTTCAGAATTTAAAGGAAGTAGTCTTGTGTAGAATATGCCTGGGAAAATACATCATTTATTTATTTTTTTGTTTTCAAATAAAGGCCCTTTTATTTTATAGAGCGTTCTCATGGCAGCACAGCGACAGCAGGCATGCTAACTAACCGCTCCTTTTAGCCTCTGAATAACATTTTCTCTAGGAGGAAAGTGCAGTTTAAGAGTGTCATCTGTTTCATAAATGGCTCTTTTGTTAGAATCCTAGGTCCTTAAAACTCCATGAAAGAACAGCTAGAGGAATCCCAGATCACTGCAATCATCCCAAATGTTTGTTCATCATTTGGTTTGTGTTTTTTGAAAACGTTTTCCTCTGAGGCAGCGTAGAGATGGAATGTGTTTCTACATGGTGTGTGTGAGAGGAATGATTGCAGCTTTTCCCTTAACTGGGAAATACCCGCCAGAGACAG
Organism: Polyodon spathula; assembly: GCF_017654505.1. Taxonomy (NCBI): domain Eukaryota; kingdom Metazoa; phylum Chordata; class Actinopteri; order Acipenseriformes; family Polyodontidae; genus Polyodon; species Polyodon spathula. The sequence continues at coordinate 20,217,759 of NC_054537.1, read as the reverse complement.
TTTCAAAAGCTAGTTGATGGGCAGAGACTGAAGCCGTCCATCAGTTTGACTGTCAGCAAAAGGGCAGCTAGAATCACTGACTGTGACTAACAAGAGTGAGAGTGTGCCTGTTGTGCACCTCTAGACTACGCCCTTTGAAAGGCACAGCCAATCGAATGAGTGAGTGATTTGGCAGTTCTTGCCTTAACGCATGCTTGTTAACAAAGCAAGTCACCGATAGGCCGATTCAATCCTTTCGTTCCTCCTGGAGGGGAGGATTTGTTTATTTTGTTTTAACCCATGATTTCTGATTGACTGTGCCTCGTGTGTTCGTTGAAATGAAAGCATAAAGTGCAGTTTGTTTTTGTGTTGTTTATTTGTGTGTTCTCTTTAGTCTAGCTATGTCAGTCGGGTAAGTTTGCACACCCTTCTGTCTTTTCAGGATAAAATGCTTTAATTCAGTAATATTATACGTGCAGTTTTCAGTTAAACTAAGAATTACGGTGTAAAATATTTAAATTTAAAATTATAAAGCAAAATCGGAATGTTAAAAAAATTAAGAAAAAATATTTCAACTGCTTTTAAAAAGAAATTGTTTTAAAAGGTTTTCTTTCATTTTCTGCTAAGTGAAAGGAATGAGTTTATTTTTTATTGTTTTAACTTGTTCAAACAGGCCACTTTATTGTCCATAACTACATGTGTGTGCATCTCTTTAAGAATGGACTCTAGGGGCTTGAAGGGTGTGCTACAGATAGAGGAGAAACCTCAAAATGGAGCGAGGTAACCAGTGGAGTACCACAGGGATCAGTATTAGGTTCTCTGCTATTCCTAATCAACATTAATGACTTAGATTCTGGTATAGTAAGCAAACTTGTTATATTTGCAGATGACACAAAAATAGGAGGAGTGGAAAAACCGTTGCAGCAGCACAGGTCATTCTAAATGATCTAGACAGCATTCAGAACTGGGCAGACACATGGCAAATTACATTTAATAGAGAAAAGTGTAAGGTATTGCATGCAGGAAATCTATAAAAAAGACCCAGGAGTTCATGTTGACTCAGAAATCTCTTCATCTAGACAATGTTGGGAAGGTATTAAAAAGGCCAACAAGATGCTCGGATATATAGTGAAAAGTGTAGAATTTAAATCAAGGGAAGTAATATTAAAACTTTACATTGCATTAGTAAGACCTCATCTAGAATATTGTGTTTAGTTCTGGTCACCTCGCTACAAAAAGGATATTGCTGCTTTAGAAAGAGTGCAAAGAAGAGCAACCAGAATTATTCTGGGTTTAAAAGGCAAGGCATATGCAGATAAGCTAAAATAACTCAATCTATTCAGTCTTGAACAAAGAAGACTATGCTGTGATCTGATTCAAGCATTTAAAATTCTAAAAGATGTTGACAGCGTCGACCCAAGGGACTTTTTCAACCTGAAAAAAGAAACAAGGACCAGGGGTCATAAATGGAGATTAGATAAAGGGGCATTCAGACAGAAAAAGGAGGCACTTTTTTACACAGAGAATTGTGGGAGTCTAGAACCAACTCCCCAATAAAGTTGTTGAAGCTGACACCCTGGCATCCTTCAAGAAGCTGCTTAACAGTTGAAAATGGTTTCTAAAACTGCAAACTTAATTTTACAAAACAGACTTTAACTTTAACATACTTTTTCTTAAAGCATTCCTTAAATTAGTGGGAATAGGGCCCATCATCTCCAGCCCACCTTGATTGGAATAATTATCTTCCGGAAGAACTGAGTATCGGACAACGCACTTCGTGACTTGGTGTGTCGGGGGGGGCTACAGGGGGGCGATGTCATGAGAATTCACATTATAACTTCGTCTCGAGAAATGTTATAAGTGTCTGAAGGTCTGAAGGGGCCCTATTTAGCAACGTTCGCAAACCCCTAAGGCAATCGCAAAACATCGATAGCGTTAGCGCTAGACATGGGCTGAACTTTAGGGGAATGTCCTCATTTGCATACACATGTAGCGATTTAGCAGACCATCAACAGTGTTAGTGTTTGCGTCTCAATTGATATGTGAAAACCAGGTCTAAACTTCACGGATTACATGGTCGGCTATAAATATAGGCGAAACTGCCAGGGAAGCAGGCAAAGAAAAGAGAAGAAAGAGAAATAAAAGAAATATGGAGAGTGCACTGGATCTCTATGTGGCCAGACAAAGACAGAGGAGGAACAGGAGAAGTCCCCAGATATTTAGAAGTCATCTGTCTTTTTTGAGCCTGTCTGACACACAATGTATGCAGCAATTTTGCCTCAACACACTATCACTGACATCTGCCAACTGCTTCAGGCTGACCTGGAAAGAGACATGCGGACAGGACACTGTTTGCCTGTAGCACAAAGTGTACCCATTGCACGTTTTATGCCAATGGCTTGTTCCAACATACTGTGGGTTACTGTAAAGCCATAAATATTTTGCGACCAAAATATTTGGCAGTTCACAACCATAGAACCTATTTTGTTCTAGAAATGTTGGCTACGTGTTGTAATATACAAAGTATACATTGTTAGTTGAACTTGATTTCATGCCAAAAATGTTTACTGTTTTTTTTTTCATACGCGAACAATTCATAATAAAAGGCTTTCAAATATTTATGGCTTTACAGTATACTGCAGACATGAGCCAATCAGCTGTGCGGTGCGAGCTGTACCTGCAGCTTTAGTAAAGCGGGCAGGAGAATTCATCCATTTCCCCGTCTCTCACAAGCTGCAACAACATACAAAGCAGGGTTTTCTTGGGAGGTATGGGCTTCCTGGTGTCCTGGGAGCCATCGATTGCACACATGTGCAGCTACGCACACCAACACAGAATAGGCACCTGTACATAAATCGTCAGGGAACCTATTCTTTCAATGTGTTAGACGTTGTTGTAGCCTTGCTTGAGGGGCTTGGTCATCCTCCTCACTTGGGCTGGTGCTCTTAAAGGGAATGTTGAATCCTTATATCGCAGCAGTTGGCTAACGCTGTCATTTTTGCCCAAGCGAAAGCGGCTGCACACATATTTGCTGAATAGGGCCTTCGAATAGGGTGCAGAAAGTAGCTTTTTGTGAATGGCAGTTGGAAATGAGCCCATGACAGAACACTTAAAACCTTCCCATCTCAGCGTCTTGGCGCAGATACAACACTGACCATTCTCCACAAGCAGTAGTAAACTGAAATTGTACTTAATAGTTTTGATTGTAGTACTTGTGGCTAGACTGAAGAACACTGTTAGAAATGTTTTTGTTTGGTTATTTTGGGCCAGATTGTCAAAGCTCTTTACTTCAAATCATCAGCAGCACAAAAGAAAAAAACACACCCCTTAAAGTTACCATAGCAGAAGTAAACAACTCAGACATTTCATTCTGGAGCTTGTAAGTATTCTGATGTTTTTTATTCGCGAAAAAAATGCACTAATAAAGATTTGGGGTACGTAGCTTTGAGAATCTAACCCAGAATATATTATGCAGACATACAGCTACAGCCAAAGGTTTTGCATCCCCCTGTATAATTAAATATTTTAGCTTCATAAAGTTGAATGAGACTTGCTGAATAAAGTTACGTTAACATATTGAATCACACCCCACTTTGTAGTTTTACAGGTGATGCAACTGTTGTGGCCACAGCTGTATATCTGTGTACACTATACTGTATATAAGACCATAAGAACATAAGAAAGGTCACAAACGAGAGGAGACCGTTCGGCCCATCTTACTCGTTTGGTTGTTAGTAGCTTATTGATCTCTGAATCTCATCAAGCAGCTTCTTGATGGATCCCAGGGTGTCAGCTTCAACAACATTACTGGGGAGTTGATTCCAGGCTCCCACAATTCTCTGTGTAAAAAAGTGCCACCTATTTTGTGTTCTGAATGCCCCTTTATCTAATCTCAATTTGTGACCCCTGGTCCTTGTTTCTTTTTTTAGATCGAAAAAGTCCCCGGATCGACATTGTCAATATCTTTTAGAATTCTGAATACTTGAATCAAATCGCTGTGTAGTCTTGTTTGTTCGAGCCTGAATAGATTCAGTTCTTTTACCCTGTCTGCATGACATGCCTTTTAAACCAGGAATAATTCTGGTCGCTCTTCTTTGCATTCTTTCTAGAGCAGCAATATTCTTTTTGTAGCAAGGTGACCAGAACTGAACACAGTATTCTAGATGAGGTCTTACTAATGCATTGTAAAGTTTTAACATTATTTCCCTTCATTTAAGTTCAACACTTATTACTATAGATCCGAGAATTTTGTTGGCCTTGTAGTATTAAAGAGCCAGTATCACGTCCATATAATTTACAGCAATACCTGTACAATGCGTTGGACCTTGCTGTACTGATTGCTAGTGTCTTTATTCTTTCTAGTCCGGTAGTAACAGTTGCACCATGATAAGTCAGTAGATGCACCTACTATTCTCACTCTAGAGTCCCCCTGAGCTAAGTTACAGAGTAACTGGTCAGGTTGCTAGGATACCTCAGGGTTGAATGAACCCAGTGGCCTATTGGTTTTAAGCATGTTACATTTCTGCATTAAAGTGCTATTTCTGAATTTCTGTAAGATGCGTTCTGCAACAGTACAGTAAATGAAATACCAAGACCGCTCTGATTGTGAGCTGAGGTCAGAACCGGTGCTTGGTTGTCCTGCTTTTGATTCCTGCAGTCTTTTTGAAAACAAGTTGATGTTATTTCAAGCAGGCTGGAATTTTATTTCTGGGATGTAAATCAAAAAAATGAACAATATATTTGCTCAGGTTACCTGACAATGGGAAAATTAAAAACTTTTTTTCAGTTTTCAGTTTTGTAAGTGAGAAAAATGCATGACAACACTATGATTTTTTTTTTATAAGTTTAGTAGTTGCCAACTGATTTTTACCAAACTTTTCTCCCAATTTGAAATAGCCAATTTTGTTATTTTAGGCTCAGCTCACCACTGAGCTGACTTGGGAGTGATGAAGACATGCTGTTCCCTGAAACATGTGCTGTCAACCAACTGCTTATTTTCACTCTGCAGGCCCACCATGCAGCCACCTCAGAGGACAATGTAGCTCTGGGCAGCTTACAAACAAGGCTGCAGGCGCCTGGCCAGCCTATTGGGGTTGCTGGTGTATGGTGAGCTGAGGATACCCTGGCTGACTTATGCTTGGCCAATTGTGTGCTGCCCTTTGGGAACCCACTTCCATGGTTGGTGGTGGAATAGCCTGGACATGAACTGGTGACCTCCAGGCTATGGGGTGCAGCTTGTACTCCATGTGGAGTACCTTTACCGGATGCGCCACTCGGGAGCCCCAACACTGTGAATTTTTAACTATGATATTGGATCTTTAAATTCTGAAAATGATTAAAGTAGTTTTTTTAAGGGATCCATATTGCTGTAATTATCCACTTACTAAGAACAGAAAAGCAGTCTTGAGCAAATTCATTAGTTTCAAAACTAGTTCATTTTTAAACTCATGTTGTTTTGCTCAGTTAAGTCATGTTCTTTACAGACATTCACAGACCTGACTATTTACATAATCGTTTTCAGAATATATACTAAACAATCAGTCGTAGTGCCCCTTTAAAAACACATTTCTTTTTGCGAATGAACTCTTTACATTAGGGCTCTCACATTTATCTTCAGCCAGAAGAATTGATAACTTTAAAACAAACTTTTCTTCCAGCCAGTGCGTCAACACCAGGACCACCGGCAGCCAGTCACACAGCTTGGGCTTATCAACCAACGGAATGCAACAGCTGTGTGGGGGGCCATGAGGGTGGGTCGGTCGGAAACCCCCTTGTAGCCCCCACCCTCCCTCCACAGCTTTTGAAAGACAGCTCATCTAGAAAGTGTGAGAGCCAGAGGGACTTCTTGGGAAACACACTTTTAGAGAGAGAGAGAGAGAGAGAGAGAGAGAGAGAGAGAGAGAGAGAGAGAGAGAGTCCACTGAAAGAATCAGGCAAAGGAATAGAAAGGAGAGGAGGGAAAGGGGGAAAGAAGAAGAAAGGAAAAGAAGAGAATAAGAAAGCCAAAGGAACGTATTAATAAATGGCTACAGAGGAGACTGCAGGAGGAGCCCGAAAAGCTACCAAAAGCAAACTCTTTGAGTTCCTAGTCCATGGCGTGGTGAGTCCTGCTCTCTGATACAGCCACTGTTGGGAGAGTTTTTTTTTTTAAAGTGAACTCTGTGAGGTTGAAAGCGTGAGGAGTCACTGCAAAGGCAGTCTGAAGGTTATTTCTCTCACCGTTTCTTTTTATAGAGGAGGGAGGGAGCTGCGGGGAGATGGGCTTTGTAGTCACAAAAAAAAAAAAAAAAAGCTTTTCTACTGCAGCTTTCATTCAGAAGAGCCATGTGGGCTGCTTAGTATGAAAAGCCACAAACTTTTCATTGGAATTGTGTTTGGATTGCAAGGCCTGTTCTTATTATGGTGACGAGTGATATTTTCTTTTGTGACCCTTTTTTAAGTATTGTTCATAGTGAATGTTGCTCAGCTTATTTTAAATAATTGTGGAATTAGGCATTGATGTTGAATTCAGATAAACAGCACACAGCATACCAGGTGGAGATGGGCTACTGAATTAACTTTTTTAATTTGTAACCCTAGTTTTCTTTGAATTCTGGTGGGTAAAGTGTGGTCGTTTCTTTTTCAGTCAGTGTAAATGAGCTCCTCTTGAATTGTATGGGAAGTTCCCAGGACTAACACATAGCTGCTACTGGTCTGAAGGAACCTACTGTATAAGTGCTACTGAACACCTCTCCACTGTAGAGATTACCACCCAATGATCAGTGATCCGAGCAGGGGGTGGCTTTGAAGGCACTGTGGCACCACATGCTTCAGGGCCAGATACCCTGGAGGGTCTATATGCAGTGTTGGGTATCAGTACATGCTGCAGATGAGTGACTTGTTTTTTTTTGTTTTAGCTGAACAGAAAAAGTGTGAATATTCAGTAATTTGTTCCAGGACAATGACTGAATATTCAAACATTTGCATTTGCTAAAATGTTCGAAAAAAAAAGCATTGTCAAGGGCAGGTTGTACAGCTATGGCCAACATTTTTGCATCACCTAGAATTTTATGATTGATAATTTAAAAAGAACTATATTAACATAATTTAGATCTTTTATTTAACATCATGTAATCAAAGAAACTACAAAATGATATGTCTACCAGAAGACATAATAATGGTACAGTGTTTCACGTTAGATTTCAAAAGTTCACATTTTTCAATTTGTCAGTTTTTTGTTAAGTATATGAAAAATTACAAAGCGTGCATGATTCAGTATGTCCCTCCCCCCCCATATAATCTACCAAATAAAAATGCTGGTTTGTTTTTCAAAGTTGTTTTTCTGTCATCTATATGCAGGTGTATGAAATGAGCGATCTGAGCTTAGCAAAGAAACATACAATACGTTGCTGACAGCAAGAAGCCTACTACTAAAGTGTTAGAAAATATATCCTTGTACAGCCAGTTATTTAGTAGAAAATGTAGTGAACTACAGAAATAATTTTAAAAAAGAGGTGAAACATTATAACAGTATCAAATTGGCTACAGAAAGGGTGCTTATCAGAGGTGATGTATAAAATACAGACTTGCCTGTCCTTGTATGAAATATGGGAGGAATCAAACACTTCAGGGTGCTTGGACACCTCATAGTCAACAGTTTCATTCATAATTTTTCCTGGCAAATATGTGTTGTCAGCACTTGGCTGTGATTGGTTAATCCACCGACGGTACCATGCAGCAGCCAGAAAAAAATCGCTTGAGATTCGATTTGAGCGGTACCGGTCGGTATCATCCCGTGCTGATCTGTCCAACACCATATGAAAGCAATGGCAGCGATACTACCGGCAAAATGCCTTGCATGCCGCCCTGCACCGCGTCTGTCTGTCCCGGGCTTTACATGCAACTTCACTGGCCACCACTGGCCCCTTTGCATTCAGTTTCAGTGCCTCTATGTTGTGGAATGGTCTTGGCCAGAGTATCCAGGATATGATATAGTGCTAAAGATCAATAATCAGGATGCTGCTCAGCTAATTGTAGACATAAATGTACTAAATGTGTTTAATTTTAAGGAGTAGTCTTCAAGAACTATCAGAGTGAAACTGTTTTTGATACCAGAATAATGAATAATGTTTATTTTTTATTTGGTTGTTTTGTCGGATTTGTGTATTTCATGTTTTGTTTTTTCTATGCTTTCAAATAGTGACATGGTATAGCATTATATAGCATGTATAATTGAAGCACATTATGTGTTTGTTGTTTCTCGAAAGGTACAGTGAAATGCCTCACCTCTGACCTTCACATAACCGCCCTGACCAATTAACCGCCCACACTTAGTACAGGGGTAATGGCAACAAAAAGAAAGTGTGTTGTTTTAACAATCTACCAAAAATTGGAAATTTTCTTAAGACTTGAAAAGGGAGAAACTAGGGAAAAGGTGATTTTGGGATAGACAAAAGTGCTGTTACAGAACCGAATCTAAAATTGTTTGTGGATCAACAGAATCATTCAGTGCTTGCAAACAAAGAAAAATAATGTGAGGTGCTCAAGATGATCAACGGGACAAAGCAGTACCTGGTTTGTATAATGGAGAAACGAAGGGATGCCAATATCAGGTCCAATTCTGAGTGATAAAGCCAAACAGTTAACACTATGCTGGATGGCGAGCCTCAGTTCAAGGCTTTTTAACTAGCTGACTGAAGAGGTTTCAGCAGCATCACAGAATATGACAGCTGTGTATCCAAGGCAAGAAACTCTGCAGCAGCAGAAGTGTACCAGTGCAACTTGGCTGCAAGCAAGAGATCATTTAAACAGAAAACCCTTACGGACTTCTTTAAGAGTTAAGAAGCCATCCGTAAGTTACTGTACATTTAGTACTCCTTGTTTTGTATTTCTTTAAAAAGCTTCTTGTTTTATATTGTAAACCGCATAGGAATGTATTCTTAATCTTGTTTACGCTCGCGTACTTTTAAAGTAAATCAGGTCGCCATGATTGAAGCAGTTTGCGCTTCATTTTTGTCCAGTAACCTATTTGTGCATGTGTAAATGTCACTTTCTATAGATGTTTGCAAATCCGACATTTTCGGATACCCCAGTCCACAGCGAGTTGGATATGCAACATTGTACTGTAGTTGCAAAAGAAAAAAATACTCCCCTAAAATTAACCTTTCCAAAATGCGGTCATTCTAATCATGGTATATATTTTTGTACAAGTCGATATCAAGTAAAAGTTAACATGCTTGTGGGTCGGTCTTATGAGGGAGTGCATCAGGATATTGGTGGTAAAATCTACTGTAGCTCGACTTAACAGATGTTAATTATCCTAAAGCATATGTTGAAGAAAAGAAGTTCCTTATATCAAGGTTCTGAAAATCATGTATCATCGAACAGTGCTTGCTGCTTGCTTTGTGTTCTGCCCCTCACATCAATGTTTTTGTTGAGGGGGGTTCTTACTGTAAATGGTAATTCCAGATGTGTTTATTTGTATTTTGTTTTTAAAAAGTCATACAACTGAAATATTATATCTTGTTTCTATTGGAAAGGGGATGGGGGTATCAGCTCTAACCCCTGGGCTATATTGTAGACAGATTCTTTAACAGCAATTGGTTCATGTGAGAAGTTAATGGGTATGTTATTGTTCATGGCCCTTTCTGGCACATAAGTCACATTGCACAGACTTTATTCACAGTATAGAAATTGCAGAAATGCAGGGAAATGGTAAACATGAGGACCAACCTGCCACCGTATTTTAATTTTCGCATTTAAGTTTTTAACAAAAGGCAAAAGGAATTCAAATCTGTGCAGCATATGTGTGTTTTAATGATGGTCTGTTCGGATTAAAATAGTAAAATAAGAAACCATTTTAGAATTGAAACTTCAAGTGATTGCCTTCAATTCCATGGCTTGAAACTCACACTAGCCCTGCACCTGGGCCTGGGTTTTAGAATTAGAATCAGTTAAGTTACAGTAAGTAGAAACTTTGTATTGAGAAAGACACAGCAGTCATACACCCCAACTGTCAGTTCCATCATAATTTATTGACAGGGACAGTTTATTTCTAAATCTAAATATTTTCTTACGTTAATTAATGCTTTGAAAAATGAGAATAAACTAATAATAACCACCTCAAAAACATTGGAAGATATGTTTCAAGAACAAGAAAAGAACAGTCCTTAACCAAAGATTCCTTTGAGTTTTGCGAATAGGGCCCTGTACAAAATGACACTAATTACTTACTTGCATGTAACTGCAGCAGTTCCCTGCCAGCATGTTGCTGTGTGCTTACTACATTTGGCTTTAGCTGAAAGGATATAAATAAAACTGTAGTGGCAACTACAGGGGTTTTGTAAACCTGCTGCTGGTTTCACAAACCCTCTCAATCACATCTTGAGTGACATGATTTCACTGTGTAACACACTGGCATCACAAGTGTTACTCAGAGGAATTCTCAGTACGTTGTACAACAGATTAGCCTTGCACAGGCTTCAATGCAATAAGAATCTCAGCCTCTCTTGACAACAGACATAACTGGGTGAAAAGCCAGAATTGCTTCAAGGTAACACTCCACCCCGATTCCATTGTGGCTTTATCAAAGCCTTTTCAGCTTTTAAGGTCGCAACTCAGCTGTTAACATGCTGCTCTTCGCTCCATGCTTTGTCTGAATAGATAGTGTAGTACAGATGCATTGACAGTGCCAAGCACACAGGAAACTGAACTACTGTACAGTGAACATACAGCACATATTTTAGTTTACAGGGCTATTCATAAACATCACGTCTGTTTTTTGTGTTGCAAAACATGTTTGAATTAGGCTGTGCTGTTGGTGTGACACAGTAATTTGCACAAAACCGTGGGGGACACTGTCATGTGGCTTCCATTTTTAAAGTGTAAGAAAGCACAATGAAGGTATGGTAAAGCATAGATAAGCATTGTAAAGCCCAGAGAAGTTATGGTAAATCATATTAAAAGCATTGCAAACCATGGTAAACTATGTTAAATACATTGTATAATGATAGGAAAGACATGGGAAAACTGCAGAATTGCCATGCAAATGTACCCTGGTGAACTTGTATAGGGGTTAGATTTGGCCTGTCTTGATACTTCTAATTGAACCTCTCACCCTCTGCTGCACTGTGTGCACTTTGACTGGGATAGTAAGTCCACACGTTCATCAGCATTAACTGTGTTACTTTCTGCCATGACTGGCTACTTGTAATCTGAAGCTAAAAGAATAAAGGCATGTTCTGTTCTGATGTTTTGCTCACTGCTGCACAGTGACCCTGTTCGTCATGCATTAAACAAGCCTTGGCGGAGACCAGTTCAGCTGAACTCTATCCCCCTGGGTTCAGTAACCTGGCAATATTCGCTGGTTAGATTCTCTGAGTGAAAAGTTTGCTAGACAGCGAGAATTGAAGGAAAATACCCAGTTGGGCAGTCTAAATTCAACTGATCTAAATAGCATCATGTTTAAATACCAGATCGTTTAAATTTGTGTTCCTAGGATATGAGAATATCTAACAGTGTATGCAAGTCTCTTTAGTGCATTACTGTCTGTAAAAGTAATGTAGAGCAGTACAATACTTAGATCCAGATCAATTGAAAAACACTCCTCTTGTGTTCTCATAATATAAAAAAATTAGCCTCTAAAATAACATAATTATACCGGATGTGGCAGAGCAAAGCTCTGCTCTTTAGAAATTGGCAGGGATGGGGTTAACTTCCCCTACCTGCCTGGGTTTATTATGTTCAGGTGGCTGGGGTTGATTAGTTGATTAGGTTGATTAACGATCAATCAGCGCCCAGCCACCTGATATAAAAGGAGGCCTCTGCTTCTCATTTGGGAGGAGGGAGCTGAGGAAGCAGGTTGGTGTTTGTTTTGTGGTTTTTGAATTTTCTAAATCCAGTGAAGGCATTGCCCAGCCTGGAAACTTTATTTTTGTGAGTTTTGTTTTTGTTTTATTTGTGTTTGAGTATCTGTTATTTTGCCCTTGTGCACTTTATTTTTGTTTATTTATAATAAAATAGTTATTTTTTTGAACTGCAGTCTGTCTCTGGGCCTCTATCCACTCGCCAGCCTGCCACATTTGGTGTCAGAAGTGGGATAGCGCCACCTAGAGGCTCAGAGCAGTATTTATTTTTTTTTTTTTTTTTTTTTTGGAAAAAAAAAAAAAAAAAATGGGAAAGAAGAGCAGACAGCGGCAAAGGCAGGAAAAGCAGCTGAAGAAATGTAAGCTGCTGCAGCCACCGCTGGAGGACCCGGCCAGCCTCTTCCCCTGGTGTTCCTGGTGCGGGAAGGAGGACCATCGTTGGCGGTCCTGCCCAGACGTGCCACCGGCAAACTGGTGTGGCCGGTGTGAGGAGGACGGCCACAACTGGGCAGGATGCCCCTACAACCAGGCCCAGGAAGAGGTGCCTTGTTCACCCCGGGCATCAGGGGCCACCCCACTACCTCCAGCACCACCACCTTCACCACCGTCCCAGGAGATCTGGGACTGGTTGATGCACCCTGAGGCAGACCTCGTCCACGATCTCCCCATAGTTATCAACACGCTGTGGCGTCGAGATGGGGAGAGGTGGGAACAGTGGGAGGAACAGCACCACCCGGCCTCCTTCCCAGAGGTTGCCCTCATGGTGGTTAATTACCTGGCGGTAGACATGGGAGATCCACCGGTCACTCCAATAAAGAGAGGTGAGCCGCCTTCCCGAGAGCCAGAGAGGGGTGAGCCGCCTTCCCGGGAGCCAGAGAGGGGCGAGGAGCTGCCGTCGTCCCCAGAGCCAGAGAGGGAGGAGGATCTGCTGTCGCTCCCAGAGCCAGAGAGGAGTGAGGAGCTGCCGTCGCTCCCAGAGCCAGAGAGGGAGGAGGATCTGCCGTCGCTCCCAGAGCCAGAGAGGGAGGAGGATCTGCTGTCGCTCCCAGAGCCAGAGAGGGAGGAGGATCTGCTGTCGCTCCCAGAGCCAGAGAGGGAGGAGGAGCTGCCGTCGCTCCCAGAGCCAGAGAGGAGTGAGGAGCTGCCGTCGCTCCCAGAGCCAGAGAGGGAGGAGGATCTGCTGTCGCTCCCAGAGCCAGAGAGGGAGGAGGATCTGCTGTCGCTCCCAGAGCCAGAGAGGAGTGAGGAGCTGCCGTCGCTCCCAGAGCCAGAGAGGGAGGAGGATCTGCTGTCGCTCCCAGAGCCAGAGAGGGAGGAGGATCTGCTGTCGCTCCCAGAGCCAGAGAGGGAGGAGGAGCCGCCGTCACTCCCAGAGCCAGAGAGGGAGGAGGATCTGCTGTCGCTCCCAGAGCCAGAGAGGGAGGAGGATCTGCCGTCGTCCCCAGAGCCAGAGAGGGGGGAGGAGCCGCCGCCGCTCTCAGAGCCCGAGAGGGAGGAGCCGCCGCCGCTCTCAGAGCCCGAGAGGGAGGAGCCGCCGCCGCTCTCAGAGCCCGAGAGGGAGGAGCCGCCGCCGCTCTCAGAGCCCGAGAGGGAGGAGCCGCCGCCGCTCTCAGAGCCAGAGAGAGGGAGGAGCCGCCGCCGCTCTCAGAGCCCGAGAGGGAGGAGCCGCCGCCGCTCTCAGAGCCCGAGAGGGAGGAGCCGCCGCCGCTCTCAGAGCCCGAGAGGGAGGAGCCGCCGCCGCTCTCAGAGCCCGAGAGGGAGGAGCCGCCGCCGCTCTCAGAGCCCGAGAGGGAGGAGCCGCCGCCACTCTACCGCCTCCGCCTCCGCCACCAGAGGGAGCCGGGCCCGCCGCCTCCGCCACCAGAGGGAGCCGGGCCGCCGCCGCCGCCTCCGCCACCAGAGGGAGCCGCGGGCCGCCGCCTCCGCCACCAGAGGGAGCCGGGCCGGGCCGCCGCCTCCGCCACCAGAGGGAGCCGGGCCGCCGCCTCCGCCACCAGAGGGAGCCGGGCCGCCGCCGCCGCCTCCGCCACCAGAGGGAGCCGGGCCCGTCTCCGCCACCAGAGGGAGCCGGGCCGCCGCCGCCACCAGAGGGAGCCGGGCCGCCTCCGCCACCAGAGGGAGCCGGGCCGCCGCCTCCGCCACCAGAGGGAGCCGGGCCGCCTCCGCCACCAGAGGGAGCCGGGCCGCCTCCGCCACCAGAGGGAGCCGGGCCGCCTCCGCCACCAGAGGGAGCCGGGCCGCCTCCGCCACCAGAGGGAGCCGGGCCGCCTCCGCCACCAGAGGGAGCCGGGCCGCCTCCGCCACCAGAGGGAGCCGGGCCGCCTCCGCCACCAGAGGGAGCCGGGCCGCCGTCGCCGCCTCCGCCACCAGAGGGAGCCGGGCCGCCGTCGCCGCCTCCGCCACCAGAGGGAGCCGGGCCGCCGTCGCCGCCTCCGCCACCAGAGGGAGCCGGGCCGCCGTCGCCGTGCTACCTTGGAGATTCGGGGCCCCCTCAACCAAAGAAGGCTTGGGGGCTCCGACATCAACCCCGCCCACCACCACCCACCGCCCACCCAAGGGACATAATTGGACTCTTGGGGGGGTGGGGGGGGGGGGGGGGGAAGGGGGGAGTTGGCCGATTGCGGCCGGTGTACGTTGTACATGGGGGGAGGTGTGTGGCAGAGCAAAGCTCTGCCCTTTTTAAATTGGCAGGGATGGGGTTAACTTCCCCTACCTGCCTGGGTTTATTATGTTCAGGTGGCTGGGGTTGATTAGTTGATTAGGTTGATTAACGATCAATCAGCGCCCAGCCACCTGATATAAAAGGAGGCCTCTGCTTCTCATTTGGAGAGAGGGAGCTGAGGAAGCAGGTTGGTGTTTGTTTTGTGGTTTTTGAATTTTCTAAATCCAGTGAAGGCATTGCCCAGCCTGGAAACTTTATTTTTGTGAGTTTTGTTTTTGTTTTATTTGTGTTTGAGTATCTGTTATTTTGCCCTTGTGCACTTTATTTTTGTTTATTTATAATAAAATAGTTATTTTTTTGAACTGCAGTCTGTCTCTGGGCCTCTATCCACTCGCCAGCCTGCCACAGGCCTAGTCACAAAAATTTAAGGATTGTTTTTTTAGAGAATGTTTTTGAAGATTGTTTATAAACATTCTCTTATAAAACCTTCACAAAACATTACTTTAACAGTTCTTCAAGTTTTGTAAAAAAAAAAAAAAAAAAAAAAAAAAAAAAACCTTTAATGCAAAAAGCATTGACAAGGACTTCTCATTGAAAAGAAATTCAAATTTTATTAAATCCCATTTTTTTTTAAGACTACCGTACTTCTTAAGTGTGAGCATTTGAAGTTAAGGGAATAATTATTGCTTCCACTAGTATGCTTTTTATACATAGTGTTACGCATTGCTGTTCAAACATTGTTCCCTTTCACCTCCCAGTGAGATTAATCTCAGTGTTTTATTTCTGTACCCCTAATTGTATATCCATATACAAGCAAATCTGAAGTTTACCGGTGTTATGATTGACTTTTTTCACAGTCTGTTGAGAGTATAGGCCTTTTGATATTTAAGTCACTGGTTCTCTTGTCATCAGTTCTTTTTGACAGGTGACAGTTTAAGATCCATTTGTGGCAACTGTATTTTACTCAGCTGTCAGGATGAGGACAGCTGTTGAGGGATTTGCAGTTCACGCTAGTCTAATATAAAAATCTATTTTACAGGCTTCATCTGACTCAGAAATTGTATGATTCAGAAATCCCTGAGTCGCTTACTGGTAAAGGCGTGACCACGTGATGTGCAGGGTGAGTCATACAGCCAGGGGAGAGCAGGTTCATGTCCTGGCTCAACAAAGTTGTAGAGCTATGGCCAAATGTTTTGAATCACTTTCAACTCATCAACTCATTTTGCTTCATAAAGTCATGAAACGTGCTTAAATAATGTTACGTTAACATATTGAATTGCATACCGCTTTGTAGTCCATATACTTAAGGAAAAACTGATAAAAATTGAAAAATATGACATTTTGAAATGTAACCTGAAATACTGTACTACTATTATGTCTTCCGGTACACTTTTGCAAAATTATTTTGTAATTTCTTTGGTTACATGATGTTAAATAAAAGATCTAAACTCGACTCATATCGTTGTTTTTTTTTTTTCTGGGTGATGCTAAACTTTTGGCCATAGCTGTAGATTTCACAGGGAACATCAGATTGACTTTGGGGCACCATAGGGAGGGAATCAAAATCCTTTTCCTACAGTGGTCCCTACTGGTCCAGCGCTTGGCCTTTGTGCTCAGGGGGCTTGGCTGTGTGATCAGCGGATGTGGAGTAGGTTTTGTTAAGTGGCAGTAGGTGATAGTGCCTATGCAGGAAGCACTGTACAGCTGTGGCAAATATCAGCTGTGCAACACTTCTCTCCACTGCCATGAAGTGGATTTTTTTCAAGCAGTCAGTAAAGTCGCAAGGTTGCTGTTTCATCTCAGTCATAGCTACAGGGATACTTGTGAGTATATTTTGGTGACATCTGGTCTTTATCTTGTCAATAAAAGAATGTTGTTTGTAATTGTTCGTGCTACGGTTTTGTAACTAAACCAGTAGTTTCATAATATTTGTTTAAGCCCTTCGATGCTTTCTGCCCTTTCCCCCGCTGAAAGTATTTCAACTAATAAGAATGCCCCTGAGACACTCCCCATATAAACGTTCATAGTGGTACATCTGGACTGTAATGTGGTTCCCCATGCTTGATGCATTTACTACAGTTTACCACAATTTGTTGTGCTTCACCATACTTTAACATTTATTTTTTTGCCATGATAATTAACATTAGGCAAAACCTAATTAACATTGGGTAATGCATTGTGTGGAAGGTGTTGTATAAAATATGTCATCACGCATAGTTTAGACAAGAGCTGAGCGATTCTGACTGCTCAAACAACAAGACACCCGCCTTATTAACTTGTATTCGTTTATAGTTAGCAAATATATCACGTCTCATCTCTTCCGTTTACTCTTTCCGTGTTCCAAACAGCCAAAAATGCATAGTTCCGTGCCTTCCACTGATAAAATGCCACTAAGCCTGAAGCAATTGTCCACTTCCTCTGAGGAATTAAGCCTAGTTAATATTACCATTAAACAGACAATTTTGAAAAGAGCAATTGATTACTGTTGAATTTGTTTTCTTTCACATATCTACAGTTTTCTAAACTTCCCTTGATGAATCCACGGCATTCAGTTGATTTGGGAAAATTTGTCTATTAAAATATGTCATACAGTATTAATGGTTCAACCGTGGGTATTGGCTCTGAATTGCTTAGTAGTTCTTTACTTTAGGCAGCTTCAGAATAATCCTGTATGTTAGTAAAAGGAAGCCCCGCCCCCTCCCATTTTGGCTTTCACAGTTGCTGGTGTTTGAGTGGTGGCTGGCAGGTGGCAGTGAGACTCTCCCAGCTGTTTCACTCTGATCAGGGTGGGGGAGGGGGGGAGGGGGAACAAGCTTTATACACTTCTGCTGGTGTAAAAAGCACAGATGTAGCCCCAGCATATTCACTGGGAGCATTATTAACTAAGCACTGGCAAGCGTGGAGAGTTGTTGTTTTAAAACAGTTAACCCTTTTAATCCTGGGTCTGCCTATGATCTGAGTGCAGAGAGAGAGTGTATTTTCTGTCAGACCTTAAACCTTATCCCAAGCCTCTTAGCTCTCACATAAAGTAGCTGTTAGATTGTTCGTGTAAAAAGCCTTGTAATTGGTTGCTTACAGAATAACATCAACAGCAATGTGTTGTTCATGATCAGGCACAAAAGGTTCAGAAGTTACATGGAAATAAAAAGTGTATTTCAAAAAAACTAAATGACAGTCTTTCAACTGACTCTGTGACAATTTCTGTCAACACAGAGTCCATAATGGGCAAGGGAAGTAAAGAAAAGGTTTAGAGGGACCTCTCGTTGAAAGCGTGGAGAATGGAAACTACGCCAATGCAGATATATTTTGCTTTAGCTATCCTTCTTCCTTATCTGTTGTTCTGTTCCTCTCATCTTTGTTCATGTCGTCTCCTCCCTGCAGCGTCCAGGGATGCCCTCTGGAGCCCGAATGCCCCATCAAGGGGCCCCCATGGGCCCTCCAGGACCACCATATGGGGGGAGTCCCTCTGTTCGCCCTGGGATGCCAAACACAGTTATTGAGCCTACAAGAAAGCGTCCGGCCTCCTCCCAGCAGGTTCAACAACAGCAGGCAGCACAGAACCGAGCCAGAAAGTGAGTAACTGCAATCAGCTGTCAGGCACTTAGCCTACAAATACAACCTTACATCCACTGACTGATCCTAACAAGCACTGAAACACACCGTTCTCAGAAGAGCAACGGACAATAGAATAACAATACCTTCTCAGCTCTCCTTTTTTGACCCCCTTCGCTGTAAAAATAAACGCAGAATCAGTGCATGCTGTGTTGAGGAGATTTCAAGGGGTCCTCCAAAAATAAATCAGAGTGGGGGCTCCAGTGTGGCGCATCTGCTTGGAGAACAGTATACGCCTTATAGTCTGGAGATCACTGGTTCGAGTCCAGGCTGTTCCACTGCCGACCGTGGACTTGAGTTCCCAGGAGGCAGCACACAATTGGCCGAGCACCGCCCGGGTGGGGAGGGCTTAGGTCAGCCAGTGTCCTTGGCTCACCGTGCACCAGCGACCCCTGTAGACCGGCCAGACACATGCGGGCCTGCCTGTAAGTTTTCCAGAGCTGTGTGGTCCTCCAATGCTGTAGCTCTGAGGTAGCTGCATGGCAGAGTGAAAAGAAGCAGACAGCTGACAGCACACGTTTCAGAGGACGCGTGTGTCCGTCTTCAGCTCTCCTGAGTCAGCGCAGGGGTGGCAGCGGTGAGCTGGGTTGAAATAATAAATTAATTTGGGCTTTCTAAATTGGGGAGAAAATGAGAAAAAATAATTGCCGATTCCAAATTTTAAAAAATAAATAAATAAACCAGAGAATGTGTTATTTTCTCTGCATGCTTATGACACACTGAAATCTATTGGCTTCAGCAGATCATAAGCTAAGCATGTGCAAAAATTAACGAGTTCTCAGGCTACATAACACATTGTCAGGTTACATATGGTGTAATAGAGCTATTTCAGAGGGAGCACAACAGATTACAAAGCAGAGGAAAAAACATTGAAAACACACAATAAATACCAGATATGGATACATTTTTTATTTGACAATCAGCATCAAAACAACAAAACCCACAGAATGATGATACAGAACTTCTCTCAACAAGTTCAACCGTATGGGCTAAAGAAGAGCAAGGAGGTGGTGTTGTGAGTAAAAAACATGAAGCCGTTTTTAACCCTAGAAACCGTTATTAACCCTGCAAAATTAAGGAAATACGAAGACAGCTACTTGAATTTCAGTTTTATTATTACTGGATGTGGAGATATACCTCAACCACAGTGTGTAATTTGTACTGTCCAATAAATGTCTAAAACCCTCCAAATTAGAGAGATATTTAATTACCAAGCAAGAAATATATAAAAACAAACAAGGAACTGCTTGGTACTAAAGCCGTAATGAAATCCACAGGTACTGCATATAAAAAGCTTGTAGTGTCATAGTGGTGCAGAAAATTGCTACAGCAAAAAAATCACATGCGATTGCTGAGGAGTTGATAATACTGTGTGCCATTGAGATTGTAAAGGAAATGTTTGGAGAGCAGAAGGCCAAGGAACTGGCAAAAATACCAATGTCAGATGACATACAACTCAATGGATCCACAGACATTTCTAAAATGTCCTATTTACTCGCCTGTGTTTGATATGTGTGGAATAAGGGAATAAAGGAAGACTTTGTTTTGCAAGGAGCTCAAAACAAGAACAAAGTCAGACGATATTTTCAAACTGATCTTATGATAGCAGAAATCAGCTGGACTGATTGCACTGGGGTCTGCACTAATGGTGCCACAGCAATATCCAGAAAGATTTCTGGTGTTGTGCAAAAAATAAAGTCTGTTCCACCTCACACTATTTTGACACATTGCTTTTTACACCAAGAGGCGCTTGCTGCGAAATATATTGAAGCAGGTCTTCACAGTGTTCTGAACACTTGTTAATTTTATTAAATTCAGAGCAACAAACTCCAGGTGTTTTGTTGTGCTTTTTGAGGAAGTAGGCTCAGAGCACCATTCCTTGCTCATGCATACCGAGGTGAGATGGCTAACTCGACGCAGAATGCTTGCCCGTATATTTAATCTTAAGGAAGAGTTACGTACTCTCTTAGCTGATAAGAAACCTGAACTTGCTGAAGTGCTGAAAGATGACTTGTGACTGGCAAAACTGGGTTACCTTGCAGACATATTTAGGGAAATGAATAAGCTGAATAAAACTAGGCAAGATTCAAGATGCAAGCGTGAAAAAATTGACGCATTCAAAAGGAAACTACAACTCTGGAAAGTTTGTGTCTGTGGAGGGAATACTGCTATGTTTGAGGTCTTACATTCATTCAGGAATGAAACATTGACTTTGCTGTAATCAAACCGCAGCTGGCAGCGCATCTGTCTGGTCTACTCAACAAATTTAATACTTTCCTGAACTCACAGCGGAACAAGCTGCTACACACCTATGGACTACAAACCCCATTAATGAGAATATTGAAGCTAAACTTCCACCCTCGGTCCCATCAAAGCTGTTAGAAGAGCTCATTGACATTTCATTAGACAGCTCCTCCAAAACCAAGTTCAATGAAATGCCGCTGGAGACATTTTGGTGTGAGTGCTCTGATGAATGCAGCAGTGCTTCCTCAGCAGCACTCAAGGTGTTGGTCCCATTCAGTACAGTACATATATATATATATATATATAATATATATATATATATATATATATATATATATATATATATATATATATATATATATATATATATATATATGTATATATAATATATATAAAGCCATAAGGCATCCTGTGATTTAGGAGCACCATACAAGCCACTTCTTTCTAGGAGTGCTGACCATAAAGGCGTCAGTGCATGTCTACTTCACATTGTTTCCTGCACAGGAGTGAACATTGTATTGCATTGTAAAAGTGCTGAGCTGCGTCATAATTTGTATTATTACGTTTTATAATCTTACACATAACTGAATCCAGACTGTTGCATTATGATTAAACTTGTCAAAACATCTTAATACATTTTGTACTACAGTCCTCGGCAATGAGTCAGGCTTTCTGAATGTGGCAATGCCCAATATGGGTTTTATTAGCTAACATTTGCGCTCTGGCTATGACTAGGTTTCATGCAAAGGGGGTGCCTTGTGTTCTGGGGATGTGTCAGTGGTCACCTTAGTTATAGTGGACCTCTGAAAAGTATCCATTAATACCCACAGTACCCTGTCCTAAATGTAAGCAGTCAGCAAGATGCAAGGTGAAGCTTAGAGATGCAGTCAGCAACCACTTTCCTCATTGAATGTCAGACAGGTAATAATCAGCAATAGTCAATGCATTAACAGCACTTTATCATTCAAAAGAAACAAACAAATATGATGTATAGACTCTTCACAGTACCCTTCAACTACAACTGAAAATATGCAAGTGCATTATAGTATGCAATCTAATATAATGCCTGCTGTATTATCAAAATGCAAAAAACAAAAACATTTGGACTCTTCACAAGCCTTCAAATGCAACTGAAAACCTGCATGTGCTTTTAATACAATAAAATATATGACACGCATAAGGTTCCAAATAGGGCACCAGGCCGATTACTCGATCAATGAATGTTTAATTGAGGCTCACAAAAAATGTTTACAATACCTGCTACCCCCATCTAATTTAAGTTTTGTCTTTTAATTAAATAATCCGTCATTTATGATCATTTTATTTCATTACGCAACATTAGCCCATTATGGATCATTCCATGCTCAAACTGTGATGACATGCATCTCACAGTGTGATCGCTACCGTTAAGGACACACCCTGTACAATGACACAAATACTAACATAAAGAAGGATTTTCAAAAAGGATCCTCAGTAATACACAAAATTCAACACAGTTTTGGTGTTGAATTTTTTGCAGGATTGAAAAATCTATACATTTTAAAAAGCTATGTTGAACTGAAAATAAATTGGTTGTGTTGCAGTCTCACACAGACACACACACTCTCCGCAGTGTGACAGCATGGGCCCTCGACCTCCCGTTCTCCATTTTTTAAAAAAATTCAAAAGCTTCTGCTGCCTTCAGTGGAGAGTTACAGTACACACAGCTGGGGAACAATGTCTGGATGTGTCCCAGTAATTTAGCAGATGGCCTGTGTACTCTGCTATCTGTCACCATAGTAACATTCTTTTTTTTATTTCTTTTTTTTTCATAGCGCCAAGAGGAGGAAAATGGCAGACAAGATTCTCCCTCAGAGGGTGAGCTCCCTGAAAAATAAAATAATTATGGGGTTTTATTTTAAACTGTTAAGGGTAGGGGTCCATAGGGCTGACTATTTAAAGGGTGTTACTGGGAGGAGTGTGTGTTTGTGTGTGTGTGTGTGTGTGTGTGTGTGTGTGCGTGCGTGCGTGCGTGCGTGCGTGCGTGCGTGTGTGTTTGGGGAGGGACAGGGCTGCTAAATGTTTTGGTGGTAGATTGCTTACTGGCTTTGAGATTCTTAAGAGGCTGTCGTTTCAGATTCCAGGGGATCACAGAAGGAACAGGGTGTTTTGCAAGGTATAGAAATGCCTAATTTGTCATAGCCGTAGCAAAGTATTATTAATAGGAAATGATTCCGCTTTTAAAAGTTGTGCTGCACTGTAGAGTTTTCCTTCCAGTTTTCTAAAGGTTTTTATTTGTGTGTTTATTGATTGATTTATTTACAACACTGTGGAGTTCATGAACAGCACAATAGAACAGGGAAATAATGATTAAACTGAATCAGACTAAGTTGTAAAATAAAGAATTATACAATTTAGATCTGGTATTCTTTAGATCAATCGATTCATCCTCATAAACAGTAAGTAGGTTATGGCTGCTTAATTATGTGGAATCTTGCATTTAAGAGAAAATCTAGTCTAAAGAACAGAAATGGCTTTGAGCTGCATCTGACCACAGGACCACATTCACAGAGTTCTGTTTCTCTTAACCCAGTCTTACCCCAAACCCCTATCAGCTATCATTAACAAATACGTAGATGCAGTAAATCCATACTGCAGTCACTGCATCGTGTCACTTAATTTAAAAGTGCTTTCCACATGAAATGCAGTAAGATGTTACAATTTAGGCTTTTAATGCAGTAATGTGTCATCTGAGGCTACCAAAGTCTTTTTAATAGTTTTTAATAAGCTTACTGAGGTTTTATGTGTATCATACCCCTGTGACCACTATAATGGTACTCATATTATTACCATCGCATTCCCTCAGGAACTACAACACATTTTTCTTGATGGCTTGATATGCAGTAAAGGCAGATGCCCAGCATTGCATCGTGAGACCGTTCACCCAAAGCAGAATGAAGAATCAGGCTGCTGTCAGAGGGCTCGAGTTTATTCTAATTACTAGGACAAGCATTAATATCTACAGACATTTGCACCGCTGAAGCGAGGTGACAATTTCTGTGTACTGACCATTACCAGCTCCATGTTTAACACTGTCTGATAACAGACCTCAGATTCTGTCCAACTGCAGTTGCTGCATGAACTACTTAATTTGAAGTCCATTAACACAGATGGGCTGAAACCCTGAATGTTCTGCAAGGTCTGTTTAGAATGATATCAGTAAAAAGTAACTACCTTCATTCTTGAAAAGTCTTACTAATAGTGCCTACTAACAGCTGCTGTAGTCTTTCCTAATCCATATCAACAATATGCAATTGGAATAAAGCCCTCTGCCCCCTGTTTATTCGTGATATCATTTACCTGAGGCAGCGCCAGCATTGCTGTTGTGTTCTTTATTTTGCCTGTGTTACAGCGCCATGCATCAGCTTGTATTTCTTCATTCTGAACGTAGGACCTGCTAAGGCAGAGCATTGAGCCTGTCTGTGGTACTGGACCTTGAATCCCGTTGTTTCTTTGCAGATCAGGCTCATGGGTGACTTTCAAAGACATGCACCCCAGTAAGCACTGCAGTTTAGGGTGTCGTGTGAGTCCTTGGGAACTGAATTTTGTGATCTGAAAATGGTTTTCAGTGACGGGATGTTTACAGAGCAAATACTTTCCCTGCTCATCATGCAACCTTGTGCTGCAGAGCAGCGTTTTGGAAACCAGATTAATAACTTAAGAAAAGAACATCCTGTCCATTATAATGCCCGTCACCTCCCATCCAACCATCCAACAGATCCGTGAGTTGGTTCCAGAGTCCCAGGCCTACATGGATCTCCTGGCTTTCGAGCGAAAACTGGACCAAACTATTATGAGGAAACGGGTGGACATCCAGGAGGCTTTGAAGAGACCAATGAAGGTGAGTGGCAGGATATCCATGCACCATGCTGCGGTTTATTTCCTATATGCAAGGAGCAAACAGGAGGAGGCTGTGTGGTCCAGTGGTTAAAGAAACAGGCTTATAACCAGAAAATCACTTTGTGATGGTGGTCCACTATGCAAGGCGCTATATAAAAATTAATTAAATAAAATGTAGAATATACTGGGAGATATGATCTGAACTCGAAATTGACCTTTTGTTTGTATTATGCTGATCCAATGATCAGCCACTGGTTACAGTTATTTAAATTTGTGTAGGTACAATATGATATTCTGCATCCTTCTGGGCACGATACATTATCAGAAAACAGACAGGGTTTGTTTCCTGAACAGATTCCCCTAGCCTTTTTCAAGTTTGTTTGTAAGTTATAAATAGGGGTTCTGGTTTTGGGGTATTATATTATATATATATATATATATATATATATATATATATATATATATCTTATATAATTATATATATATATATTAATATATATATATATATATAGTATATATCTGTTAAAATGACAATTTTGGGTCAGAGTGAAATTTTAAGCTCTTCTTATGATTACATTGACTTTATAAGCAGTTTTTGTGATTTTTTCCAACTTGCAGTATAAAAAAAAACCCAAAAAACAGAAGTCATATTAATTTTTTTTTTTTTTTAAATCAAATTTTGTTACAGCTTTTGAGAAAAAGTAGAATTTTTCCAAAAGGTGTTTTTGTTACTAATACTCATAACATTTTCTGGGTACAGCGTAAGACAAAAGTCCAGAAATACTTCTGTGGCTAGGGCCCTAGATTGGTCTGCTGTTAGCCAATCAAGAAACAGTGTCCGTGTCCCTGGGGATAGCGGGCTTTCTGATACTTGACTACTTTCTCTTCTCTCCTCATTCAAATCAATGTCTCTGATATAGCTCTTTTGCACACTTCACTCTTCACTGATCCATTGTGTCCTAGTGCTTTCTTTAACGTGAAACCATTATACACTCCCCTGGCATTTTAATCCTGGGATGACTGCTATGACATCATCCAGTCTTACTATAGTCTTTTGTCGTTAAACACTATATTTGATACCATGCTGCAGTGTACTTACTTCAGACTTCCAGTTTTAACTCCCCTTGTACTGTACTGATAACCCTTTGACACCAAGATGACTTTTCCTAATAGGTGCGTGATGGAGCTCCCAGCTCTCTACGATCCAATTTAACTGCTGTAAACAGTTTGAAGCATGGTGTAGAACTCACAGTGATAATATAGTGTAAATAACTCTTGGTAAATGACAGTATATTCATATTTGTAATATAAGCATGGAAAGCATGGGCATAACTGCAAAATAATCAGGCAAAATTCACATAGTGAAATTCTATATGAGAAAGCTGTAAAAGTGGCTAAAAAATATTCAACCACGAATGCTGCTTTGTGGTGCTTGGGGCTCAGAGCACTTGCTTTCTAAGTATATTGATGTACCTGAAGGGAGAATCATTCTCTCTTTCATTACATTAATGTGCAAGCAGCTTCACAAGAGCACAAGCCTATTTTTTTTATTTTTGAAGATGGGAAAATTATCTTAAATAAGCAATCACCCTGAGAGGGTTAAAGCGGGCATCAAATGTCGTCCAAAACTCCAAACCAGTGGGAGGGGGTTCGATTCACTGAACTTACAAATCTCTGTGCTATTCAAATGTCGTTCGTGCAAAACTCCAAACTGGGAAAAAAAAAAAGGGAATGCAGTGGGAGGGTTCGATTCACTGAACGAGAAAATTTGTTTACATTTTCGTAACGACGAGCGCTATTTGTCCACGGTGCACATTTTATATATATATATATATATATATATATATATATATATATATAATATATATATATACATGTACTATATATATATGGTGCATAGTATACTTGAATGCAGTTTATATATTAAAAGTTACAACCTTTACAGACAAGCCTTTATTTGATACAACTGACAATTGTTATACTGGGATTATCTGACTTTATAAGTGTACAGTTTATGCTCATTGATACATTGATAATATAGTATGAACACAGTTTTGATCCTACTAAGTATTATTCTTTGCTTTACATCTTTTAGCCTGCAAGGAATGCACATTACACGAGGGGTGTGTGTTTTACAAGGGGTGTACATTACACGAGGGGTGTGTGTTTTACAAGGGGTGTACATTACACGAGTGGTGTGTGTTTTACAAGAGGTGCACATTGCACGAGAGGTGTGTGTTTTACAAGGTGTGCATGTTACACGAGGGGTGTGTGTTTTACAAGAGGTGCACATTACACGAGGGGTGTGTGTTCTACAAGGGGTGCACGTTACACAAGTATGTGAAATGAAACTGATCAGTCAAGCGCAAAATGTACAGCGGCCTCAGTATACTCCAGAAATAAGGATAACCACCCAGCACATTTATAGACAATAAATAATATATAATCCCAGCCACTGTCTGACCCTGATATAATAATAAAGCTGCTGGTCACTCGAGTCACTAATGACATTGTTATTTTAATGTTTCAGCAAAAACGTAAGCTGAGGCTGTACATCTCCAATACTTTTAACCCTGCAAAACCAGACGCTGATGACTCTGATGGCAGCATTGCTTCCTGGGAACTGCGAGTGGAGGGGAAACTACTGGATGATGTGAGTTTGTTATCTATCTTTCTATCTATCTATCTATCTATCTATCTATCTATCTATCTATCTATCTATCAAAGCCACCCATGCATATACAGTGCAGTGAAAAAGTATTTGCCCCCTCTCTGATTTTCTGCATTTTTGCACATTTTTCACTTTGAATTTGGTCAGATCTTTTTGTGGGTTCTAGTAGTATATAGAGGGAGTCTGAGAGAAAAGATGACACCAAAGTTTGGTGCTTCTTTCATTTGTTTGGTGTGCAAGGTAATCAAACATGCAATCTTCAGGTGTGAAAAAGTTATTGCCTCCCTAGTTAACTCAACTCAATTAAGGGGATATTTAGGGTCAGCTGTTTGAATACTTTAGTTAACAATCAGGCCTGATTTGGGCCAGCCCTTCCCAATATAAATCTGACTAATTTTGGCCCTTACCATCAGAGTGAAGTTGTCAGCACACAGGTTCTAGAGGCATGTCGTGCCACTATCAAAAGAAATTCCTGAAGACCTCCGGAAAAAAAGTTGTTGATGCCTATCAGTCTGGAAAGAGTTACAAAGCCATTTCTAAGGTTCTGGGGCTCCACTAAACCACAGTGAGAACCATATTGTCCAAATGGAGAAAGTTTGGGACAGTAGTGAATCTTCCCAGGAGTGGCTGTCTTGCCAAAATCTCTCCAAGAGCAAGGCGTAAAATCGTCCAGGAAGGCACAAAGAACCCTAGAACAACATTCAAAGAGCTGCAGGCCTCTCTCGTCTCGGCTAAGGTCAGTGTTCATGACTCCACCATCAGAAAGACACTGAGCAAAAATGGGATTCATGGCAGAGTAGCAAGGCGGGAACCACTGCTCACTAAGAAGAACATGAATGCTTTTCTCAAGTTTGCCAAAAACCACCTGGATGATCCTCAAGAGTTCTGGCAATGCTGTATGGACAGATGAGTCAAAAGTGGAACTTTTTGGCCAACATGGGCCTCGTTATGTCTGGCGAAAACCAAACACTGCATTCCACAGTAAGAACCTAATACTAACGGTCAAGCATGGTGGTGGTAGTGTCATGATTTGGGGATGCTTAGCTGCATCAGGACCTGTACGACTTGCCATCATTGAAGGAACCATGAATTCTGCTCTGTATCAGAGAATTCTACAGGAGAATGTCAGGCCATCCGTCCGTGAGCTGAAGCTGAAGCGCAGCTGGGTCATGCAGCAAGACAATGATCCGAAACACACAAGCAAATCAGAATGGTTGAAGAACAAGAAATTTAAAGTTTTGGAATGGTCTATCAAAGTCCAGACCTAAACCCCATTGAGATGTTGTGGTAGGACCTCGAAAACCCACAATTGTCACTGAGTTGAAGCAGTTCTGCATGAAGGAGTGGGCCAAAATTCCTCCACAGCGCTGTAAGATACTGATCAATAACTACAGGAAACGTTTGGTACGACTTTTGAAAATGTCTTTATCTCCATCCGCCAGCTCAGCCGAGCAGTAAAACCTCATAACCTGTACTGCAGGTGATCTTGGAGGCACACCAGGCAGCTCTCACCACTCACAGTTTAGGGTTGAGTGCTTCACAGTGTACAGTGTAGACCACAAACTTTTGTTTCTGTGGGAAAGGAAATGCCTTCAGTCAGTTTTGCTGCAACCACATTACTATTGGCAGCCAAAGTTAGCCAACTGTCAGTTAGTTCATTAACAGTCACTGTCTATCACTGACAGGGTAGAGAATGGTGTTTAAACACTAACCCTTCACCTCTGAAAGGGACATCATGTGGTATTAGTTGTCATGTAATATGAGTTTGTCTGGTCTCAGTGTACCCTGGGTGGATATCACCAACAATTATAAATTAGGTAGTTCACCCATAACTATAAAACACTAGAAGTATTCATTAAAGACATTAAGTTAAAGGTCTAGTCCAAATGTTTGTCAGAGAAGTTTATTTTTAGTATTATTACATAATTACAATTTGGGACAGCAAAAATAAAGCAGTTTTCTGTTGTGCACTTGCATTGGCTGCTCTTCGGTGATCGCTCAAAATTTCTTATGAAATGAAAATTCTGAGTGACACAACCTTGACAAAGTGCCGAATTCAGCTGGAATTCACAGTGCCCAGCTGCCATCATACAGTGTGGTACGCTCTGTTAACGTGCTTTGTTTGTGCCTGTGTCCCTGCAGCCTAGCAAACTGAAGAGGAAGTTCTCCTCGTTCTTCAAGAGCCTGGTGATTGAACTAGACAAGGACTTATACGGTCCTGACAACCACCTGGTGGAGGTGAGACGAGAACTGGGTCTCTGTCTGTCTGTCTGTCTGTCTTCCTCTTAACAGGTACATCCACTACCCTGTGGAACAAACATGGTTTCATTTAGTTCTGCATCAAAAATAGTTTTTTTGAAGACTACGTTAAAGATTAAAATATTTTATTATTGTAAGTGTGGAGAAAGGGAATGGGTAGTTATTGTGTATTTTACACTGGATTTGAGTCTATTTTAATAATCTAAAAATATACATATCTTAATACCACCACCCAGACACTGTTAGCTCTCTGCTGCTGGCCTCTCTCCACGGTATCTGTTTTGTATTCAGTGATGTTAATGCGAGTGGCTGTACTTACTATTGCATTCTCGACCATTAAAATAGACCTTGCTGTGTTAAGATCTTAGCAATCCTCATCACTTGCATTTATATTTAGTTCACGAGCAATTTATGTCATACAAGTTAACATCCAATGGTACACAGATAACTAGCACATAGCGCCAAAAAGTATTCGGCCAGTTATAATAAGTTTCAGTATCCACTTTTGTGTGTTACAGTAAGAGTCCATAGCTTAAGATCTTTAAATCATCTGTGTACATTCTGGGAGCAAAACACAGTTAAGCAGCGTGATCGTTTCTACTAAAGCACTGTATTTATCAGAACGTCATCCCTGGGTTTTAAATATACCGGCTGAATTACTGAAATCTGTATATTGGTATTTATTTATTTTTAAATCACCCACTGCACCGCAGCTTTAGAAATATTTAAAAAGACTGTTGCTTTATTTTTTTATGCTAGTAGGCAAAATAATCGCTTGTGTATTGGATGCAGATACTCACAAGCATAGCTTGTAGCTTGGCACAATATCGGTGTGTTCGATTTAAAAAAGATCCTGAAAGCAGAATTATAATCGGCAAAATAGGTCAATACACATTTTCACACTGGTGTATCCCCTATGTCTTTTATATTATATGGTGCAAGTTTACAAATGAATGAATGAAGCATGTTAAGACGATAATATGCTGTATCTTTAACCCTAATTATAATATGCTCTCGCACCGTTAACAACACTCTTGAGTGCTTATGAGTTTGGTGGCCTTTTTCAACACACTTTTCGAAACCAATGCTCATAATACCTAAGCTTAAGGCAGAAGGCAAAAAATGAATATTCTATCCTTGCACAGCACAGCTCAGCATCAACTAAGAAAACGCAAAGAAAAATATAAAGCCCTCTTACAATCCTATTTAAAACTAGAAGGGTGTTTTGCCTATTGTGGGAAATCCCACTTAGGAGTGGTCGTAAATGACTCTGCTGATAGATCTATTAATAGCTAGTGGACATGTGCTTTTGGTGTAACACTGTTATTACAATGTGAAATTCTATGTGTTTTGTTCCCCCAACAATACAAATTCATAAACAAATCAATCCAACCAGCCAATCACAAGTAATGGAGGTGCATTTTTTATATAAATAAATAAACATACTATCAAACAAATATCAGTACAAGAAAATATATCGGCCACTTTATCATTCTCAATTTCTCTCCTTTGTTCCCATGTGTATACACAGTGCATCTGTCTGCTGTATGTCTGCGTCTGTAGATATACAGTATGTCCTGCTTCTTTTTTAGTTACACACTTTCAAACTGGAACTCCCTACCCAGAAACACTCAGGATGCTAAAACTAGTCACGTTCACGCTGGTTATTTCTGAAACATACTGCAGATCAGTTGGTTGTTTTAAAAAGTGCTTTCCCAGTGAAACTGTAATTATCTTGCAGCTTCTGCTTAGTTAAGACACTGTTTAAAACAGGACTCTGCATATTCACGGTATGTGTCATTCACTGATATTGAAACAAAGAATAGCTGGGGTTTATAATGGCTGGTAAGAATGGGTGGCCGATGAGGTCAGGTGGCTGCTGTATGTGCTGCCTGTGAAACCTGCTCAGGAAGTCAGCACTGTTGTTGTTGTAAGAAAGGGATCTCTGTGACTCCCAGTGGGTACATTTTATCTGAATCTTGAGCTGAAACAAGGCAGTAAATAGCCCTTATAAAAGTTTACCACACTATTTTCCAATGTTTTTCCCATGGCTATACTGTGCATTTACCATAGTTTGCTATGTTTATTAATATGCTTTACCATACCTCACTGTTCTTTACAATGCTTGCCTATGCTTTACCCTACTTTCAATGCTTTATTACACTTTGCTATGCTTTTGCTGTGGTACACATTTATAAGGGATTAGCTGGATTACCAATCCGCAGAAATATACTGATCATCGTTTCCACTGGTAACAGCCTCTGTGCGCATCGTAGTGTGGCACTGAGGTGTTCTTTCCCAGTGGTACGGAATCATCCCTGCACAGCCCCCTTCCATTTGCTTCTGGTATCGCATATATGGTACCTGCACGAAGCTATCCGCATCTTCAGTCACCACTGACATTTCATTATATGCATGTGCAGGTGAAGCACAGTTAGTTTAAAAAAGAAACGATTCTGTCAGGTAGCTCCATTACATTGTATGTCACAAAAAAAAAAAAAAAAATGCTGACAATTATTTTTTGATTTACTGTACTTAAAAGGAAAGCAGGGGTCAGTTGTTTTAGTTCATAATTCATAAGTGCAGCCTGTTCTTACAAATACTTTTTTGGTCTTGCTTGCTTCTCTTAAAGAGTAAGTAGCGGTGTTCCAAAAAATATAGCATTATATGTCGCCATGTGTCACAGCAGCTGTTTAATAACATACCTGTAATTGTTCTTTTCAGTGTTAACACCCTG
Source organism: Polyodon spathula (assembly GCF_017654505.1). Lineage (NCBI taxonomy): Eukaryota > Metazoa > Chordata > Actinopteri > Acipenseriformes > Polyodontidae > Polyodon > Polyodon spathula. The sequence continues at coordinate 20,185,873 of NC_054537.1, read as the reverse complement.
ACAACTTTTTTACACTTATAACTTTAAACTCTGTTTCAATGCTATTTTCAAAATGGCTGCTCTAGTGCACTGGGGTTTGAGATTTGTCCTTTAAATCACTACAGGAAGAGCTTTGAATCGTTATTGCTGTGTTACCCGTTTGACAATGTGGGCAATAATCCTTACACTATCACTGCGCTAGAGCAGCCATTTTGAAAAGAGCTTTTGAAATGTACTTTAATGGTGCAAGTGTAAAAAATTGTCAGGATATTAACAATGAAAAGAAGAATTACAGGTATGTTATTTAAACAGTTGTAGCAACACATGATGATGTGTAATGCTATATTTTTCAAATCCTTGTTTTTACTCTTTATTATCTTCAAAACAGGTATTTGTCAAATGTGAATTTTGATTTGGGAAGTAGCTTTTTGTCTTCTCAAGAACAAGTTAGGATCAGTGTTGTAGGTCATAGGTACCTAAAATAAAATGTATATTTGACTGGGCATTTTCAGTATATACAAAGCAGGTTACGGCTAAGAATTAGCTAAAAAGATTGCTGTAATACTGCTTTTAAGGATCCACTTTTTACAAACGTATTGGAGTTTAATATCACATTAGAGCCTATTGCTGAACCCTAATACTCATGACTAAAAGAGTAGATGGAATATCTAAGGGGTAGTGTTGTGTGATTTATATTACCCCTTTACTTACATACGTTAAGTTTTTGGTGTTTTTATATCCAGTGTGGAAATTTAAAATTCTGTACTTAACTGCCTTCAGCTTCTGGTCAGACACAGGACTGTACAGTAGCTGTGGGGAACTTTGAACTCTGCGGCTTCAGACTATGAATTAGTAGACAGCATTACCCTGCTATCATTGACTCCTTCAACTGCCAAACAAAGTTAGCAAGTTAGTATTAAAAAAGGGTAAAGTTATTCATTCAAAAATGACAAATACTTGAAGGAAGAGGAAATTGTTCAAGTTTACCAGTTGGCTGTTTGGTTTGTGTCGAGAGGGTATACTTTGTGTCAAGCTCTGCTCGACCGCATTTGAGCATGTAGCGAAGAACCCATCAAAGGACAAGCTTTTTGCAAGCTATGATGGAATTGTTCAAATAGCTATGATTGAATAGTTTATCTGTTGTCATTAATTAGATATTAAACTCAATAATAAATGACTATTTCTTTTTTTTTCCTTTATCGTTTGACCTCCCCTTACCTTTTTAAGATCTTTACAATCATTCTGCGTGGTTCTTATTGCAACGACTCCAATATTGTGTTTGTTTATTCTTTGTCTGTACTTTGACCTCCAATCTAGTTGAATGCAATAGACATATGTATTGTAGGTTTGACCAGACAAACTGTCTTTATGTTAGTAAGCACCGTATGCACAGCAGTGTATTAACAGTAAAACAAAAGCACTTGATCCAAAGTGGCAGACCACTTGTCCCCTTTGTCTGTGCCACTGCAGCTAAAGCAATATAAGGAAAACCTGTATAGAAACTTATGTTTTAACTACCAGACTAGATTGACCCTAATCACACTTTCCCTTTCTCCCACTCTTGATTGCGTTGACGGTTTATACCGGACTGTTGCTGATTTCCTGCTGGTCATGTTGGATGTTCTTTGTAACAGTATGGCAAGGTTTGTTTTAAATTGTGATTTCCATAACCATCATTGTCAATCCTTGATTGGTTCAATTTCTCGGCCAGAGACCCGCCCACAACAGCAAGAATGTGAACTGAAAGATTTTTACATATATTTTTTAGTTGGAAGTTTTTTTTTTTTCTCATTTTTCTGGAGTTCGTAAGTTCTGTCCCAACTATATTAGTGGAGTAAAAAATAAAAAAAAATTAAATGTAAACTAACTAGTCTGCCTTCTGGAAAGTAAAACACGCAAAAGGTTAAATTAAGGAAGACTATTGTACTAAACAGACACATGACACTGCCAGTGATCCTGCTACTCATGCGAGATACAGGCAAGATATTGGATTTTAAAACCCTGGTTAGCACTTCTTTAAAAAGAAAAGGACAGCAGGAGCAGTGACTAAAGCTAATGGATATGGATTTAAAGTAAGGAAACATTTGAATGCTAGACTGCATGCCGAGAAACTAGCAAATATATGTGGCACTAAGCCTATCAATAGCCCGATTTGACTACGCCACCCCTTAATTATACTAGGAGTAAGGGGAGATCGGAGTTACCAGATATCATATATTGTGATCCCCTCTTGAGTCCCTTCCAATTAAATGAAAGAATAAAATAGGAAACGTACATATGGTTTACACCCTGCCTCACGTAGGCAATAATATTTATTAAAAAGATAGAAATTGTTAAACAAATGAATGCTTGATTTGTAGTGCATGTATCTTCTTTGGTAACTAATGGCAGTTATATGCTACAGTAGATCCAGCCTAACAGAAAGCATTGGTAAGGCACAGGAGTTTGGTAAAGCACAGGAACATCAGGGCATCCTCTCAGATGCTACTGAGCCTGGAGAGAAAAGTACTCAAAAACTAGGACAAAGAAAATATAAAATAAGTGTTTCAAATAAATACAGGAAATACAACTAAATAATAAAACAATACAAGTGCCAACAAATCTGAATTGTGCTCAAAAACAAAATCGTGAATAACTAACACTACACAGTCACCAGGGGGCAGTGTGATCCGAGGGAGGCTGAATATAGACTTCCAAGCCTTCATTCAGATTTTCTTTAGAAACATAATATTGTAACATTAGATAGCTAAAGCTTTTGTTTTGTATCGCAAAGGGTTGCACTCAGATTTGTTAGCATACAATATATTAAACACAAGTAGTGTAGTATAGTCAAATCGTGCAGTTTCTTTTCTTTTCAGAAGCAAGGTAGGCTACAGGAACTAAACACATTCAAAGCAAAGCAACAAGGGGCAAATACAGAAATCAAAAGCACAACAAAAACAAGCAATAACCAAAGTAAAATAGAAACAAAACAGTGGCCAACACGTCTTCTCTGGTGAACCAAAACGAACAGTCTCCTTCCCGACTCGTTCACCCTACTAAATACCAAATAAAACAAAAGAAAGGATAAAAGCATTTATAAACAAGGCAGACAGGCACGCAAATAAACAAGGCGGGAGAAAGATATCTATCTTACTGTTCACAATAGCAGCAGGGAAACCAGAAGCAAACCACAGCAGTCTTTATTCACTAAATGAAACTGTCGTGTATTATATAGAGGAGCGCAAATTGATAGGAACGCCCGGCAATAACTGGATTATTAGTAGTGATTACTAAAATGGTCTCATCTGCTACATATATTTATTAAAAAGGGGAAGAAGAATCATCATCATCATCATCATCATCATCATCATCATCATCATCATCTAATCACTTATTAGTAAATCACGGATTTCCTTTAACCTGATTAAAACACATCACCCGGCATACACAAGTATACTGTTGAATCTTGAATTGGGCATGGCCATAATGTAGATAGAAAAGAGACAATGGGAAAGACCACCCACACCTCCTGCAATAGAACAGCTGTAACCCTTGATTTCTGGGGTAAATTAAGGAACAAAACAACCAACGTTGGATTCACTGGGGCATGTTTTTGAAGTGCCAAATCAAGTCTTTAAATAATTCCTGTACTTGTAAAAGAAATACAAATCCCTGTTGATGTAATAAAAATGAGAAGGAAACAACTTGAGACTGCTAAGGAGATCTTGAATTATTGTTTTAAAAGGCATCACAAAACTATGTACATCAAAGATTTAAGCACCACAATCGACCCCTTGATTATCAAGTAATACAAGCTGAAAAAAGGGACGGAGGGGGGGGTTGCAATTCTACTCAGATTTTGGAAATCCTCTGGTTTGGTTCATTTTTACCCATCGCTTCAAACATGATTGAGAGAAAGTGAATGTTAGGCAGTCCCATTGGATTGCAGGGACTCTACTTTATCTAACTTTCTTTCGGCTGCCAACTAACTCTGGCCACAGAACTTTTGCCTTTCAAGCCCCTCATGCACTTTCAATGAACTCTGCTGTTTGAGAGCCCCTACCATTGCCAAACCTGTTTAAAAAGATGTGCCCTTCATTAAAGCGTATTAAGGACCTCATTTTGTTTTGAATTATTTGTTCAGTGTTATATTTTTTTTCCATTAGTGTCTTTCTATTTAGTTTATAGATGAGTGTGATTGTCTGTGATAATTAGATTTGAATAAACATACAGCACTATAGTTATATCTGTTAACTAGTTACTGTAATTAGTTTCATAGAAAGGATTTTCTACTGTATATATTCTGAATATCTGATTAGATATCTGGTTGTATTCACAAAGTTTTGACTTATTATTTAATACACATTTTTTTAAGTCAGTTTTAATGGATATAAGAATCTTTAAAATTCACAAAATATATTTTAAATTACTGTTGGTTTTGTTCGAATAAAGTTTCAAAGATGTTTTACTGTGGTTTTGAGAAGTTTTTATTAAAATTACTTAAATGCTGTTGCAAGTTATAGTGCCATTGACATATGTAAGATCAGCATTTGTATTCTGTAAGAAACTTGATCCTTATAATACCTGTTCACTTGGTGGTGGTGTCTCTTACTTCTGTAAAGACACTGATCTAGCCAAGAAAAATTACAAAATCAGGGAAAACAAAATGTGCAAAATGAATGTCATGCCCACTTCTAAAGTACTATCATAAATGTCATGCATATCCAAAAGTAACCATTAGTAAAAGGGTCTTTAGTAAGAGGTCACTTGCTCTTACCAGCTGTACAAACGCCATGAATGAGCTGCTATCTTTCGTAAGCAGACACAAATGTTCAGAACCATTACTTTTCATGATAGGATTTCAAGCACAGTGCTCAACAAGAATGCTTCTGAGAATGGCAACACTGGGCAGTACAAACATAGCTTATAGTGACCTCATTCAGATGTTATGGTAATTAAAAACCCACGTAATTTATTTTTTCATGAACCCATGGGTAAAATACATGCGGTCCCACAGCGAACCTAGATTGAGCCCCTGGCTGAGCCACAGCTCCACCCACAGGCCGGCAGGGGAATAGCAGGGTATAAGTTCTAGTGTTTCTGTTTTGTTCCTGCAGTGGCACAGAACCCCAACCACCCAGGAGACTGATGGCTTCCAGGTGAAGCGGCCTGGTGATGTCAGCGTGCGCTGCACTCTGCTGCTGATGCTGGACTACCAGGTGAGGGGAGCTGCTGAGGCAGAGAAACGCCAATACCTTGGAAAACATTCGAAAAGCTTTTGTTGCAGGTTATTTTGATGTACTGAAGCAGGATTCTCAATAGATGTCAAAAGGATTTTTTTTTTTTTTACTTTCTTTAAGCAGTCTAACAAAAAAAAAATAAGTTCTGCAAATCATAGTTTAACGTTCATAGTGTTCTATGAGTTCCATAGTGATAAATTCTTACAATCATGTTTGTTCTAAATATTTGCAAATTATTTATTAAGAGATTAATTTAGGAAAAAGTTGAGTTGAGAAAAAAAGGATAGATATAGGCAAAAGAACACAAAAGACAACGTCTAATCTACACATGCGCTAGTCAAAGCAACAGTTTTTATATTGTTAATAAAGTACAGCAAGTGAATTCAAGGGATCCAGGAAGATAGGAAACAGTACATCTAGGTCCAATACATTGTATTGTTATAACGTATATGGATGTGATACTGGCTCTTTAATGAATGAATATTTGCTGTTGCATTGTTTTATGGATGCACAAAAAGGCAACTATAATACAAATAAAACAATTGCAAAAATAATCCATTTAGAATCAAATTGTATTTTGTTAAATGCAACTTCTTACAAAATGATTCTTTTGATTTGAAAATTAAATCACAATAGTTCTACCTGTATGCATACTGTATTGATTTAGACGTGTCATCTCTTAGCTTGGTTGTAACCAAGTTCTGAAAAATAGGGAGTGATTCTTCTTAGTATACTTAAACTAAGCTCTGCAAGTGTTCATGTCCAAGTATCTCTTTAAAAAAAGTGGTAATGAAATGAACCCTGGCATCACTGGGATCGGTCCTAACTCCTTTGTCCCTGTGTATCATTGCCAGCCCCCCCAGTTCAAGCTTGACCCAAGGCTGGCCCGGTTACTGGGGATCCACACCCAGACACGCTCCGCCATCATCCAGGCACTGTGGCAGTACGTCAAGACCAACAAGCTGCAGGACTCTCACGAAAAGGAGTACATCAACTGTGACAAGTACTTCCAGCAGGTATAGCCCCTTGCCGCCTTAACACCACCACTGCAGTTACTATCTTGTATATAGAGGCTGTCTGTCTGTTGTACACCACACTTTCTTTTTTTACATATACCTGGAGAACCACATATTCTAATGAAATTCTTGTTCGTCAAGGACTATGCTGACCTACTTGTTTATTTATTTATTTGTCCATATGTTTGTCAACCAGTAAAATCATGAGAACTGCTGAAGAAGCTCCAGCAGAATTATCAGGTGGTCACTTCCTTACCAGAGTTGGAAGAATGAAACACAGAGTAGCTGCTGCTCTAATAGAAACAAACAGAGAACTGAGGTGAGAAGTTTGAACCGTGTTGTCTTTGACGTGTATGCTTGTGTTTCCTGTTTCTGCCCCGTATAGATCTTCGATTGCCCAAGGCTGAAGTTCTCTGAGATCCCCCAGCGGCTCACTAACCTGCTGCTACCCCCTGACCCCATCGTCATCAACCATGTCATCAGGTAAGATAGAGTGGAGGGGGGCGGGGGAAAGATTTTCTTTCCAGGGAGACAAGCTGATCAGTTTAGCTTCATTATATATTGTACTAATAAATGACTACCAATTTAATGGTGTTTCTGAAAAAGGATCAGCGTCGCTGCTAGCGAGTTGTTCTGTTCCTTTCTGTTCCAGTAGACAACCGATTTCTCCATAAAAAGATGCTGTGGAAGGGGCTGGGGGATGGAAGTTAAGTGTCATGTTAGTAAACTGGACATAATAAAATTACTTGAATCCAGACCCCTTCCTTTTGTGGGTAAGTACAGTGGTATGCCTTTATTTTAAAAAGCCAACAAGCGAAAAGGAGGCTGATTAAAAAAACAAAATGTGAGACAGAAAGAACTAGTAGGGAGAAAGTTGCCATTTATGGGAGTGAAAAAACGATCAATTTATAATCCAGCCCCAGTCTATGGCCTCACACATTTGCTGCGTCCTCAAGGTAAATATTCAGTAACAACATACCCGGCCCTGGAAGAAGCTTCTTTTCCTCAAATGTAGCAAATTATAAGAAAATAATAATTTGTTACAAACCTGGCAGCGTGGACCCAAACGACCAGAAAAAGACGGCTTGCTATGACATCGATGTGGAGGTGGAGGACCCTCTGAAAGGCCAGATGAGCAGCTTCTTGCTCTCCACAGCCAATCAGCAGGAGATTGCATCACTGGACAACAAGGTAACCAACTGGGGAACCTTCACTCCTGAAGTGGCCCCACTAATAATAATGTATTGCCACCAGATTCTGTTTTTCATATAGAGTAAGACCTATAATCCAGACCAGAGAATCTTCAGTCATGAAATCCATGTAAAATATGTTGAAAGAGGGTAATCAAGATAATAGTGATAATAGATTTTGAAGAGTTGATATTGTTTATTAGATTCATTGTGATATACTGTACAAAGACTACCTTTCAAAACCTCAAAGGTCTCTTCTTCAGGTGTAAGTGAACATATAATACTGCAATATCATACTTTATTGGCTAGATGGTATCAGGTTGATACAGAATTAAAGAAAAATGAGTAGCTGTGAAACTCATAGGTAAAGCACCCCAGACTTATCAGTGTATAAAAAACGCAATACTGACGTGATTGCAATAGAACCACTCAGAATCATAGCAAACCCCATGTAAGATAAGAGGACAGTAAAAACAAATCTAAAATTATGCTACTTACTACATTGCTTGTGCCTATATTTTTAACATAGCATTTGAGTAATCATAATAAGAAACCCCGGAATGATTGCTTGCAAACATCCAAAAAAGATAAGGGGCAGTAAAAAAAAATAAACACAATATCATTTGAAACTACTTGCTCTTTAAAATTACCCTCCCCTGTTGCATGTCTCTCAGATTCACGAAACAATCGAGTCCATCAACCAGCTGAAGATTCAAAGAGACTTTATGCTGAGTTTCTCCAAGGACCCCAAGGGGTACATCCAAGACTGGCTCAAATCCCAGAGCCGGGACCTCAAGGTGAGCATGTGTATATAGTCAAACCAGGAGCCGTTATTACATGAGGCAAGGGGAATAAACTGCAGCGTACACATTGCGTTATCCTGTACATTCGCATGTATAGAAAGAGAGACTGTCAGTGTCACAGGGTTAACTGTGTGTTGACCTGTCTGCTGTTCTCTGATTGACGACAGGTGATGACAGATGTGGTGGGGAACCCAGAAGAGGAGAGGAGGGCAGAGTTCTACCAGCAGCCCTGGTCCCAGGAGGCAGTCAACCGATACTTCTACTGCAAGGTGACCCTTCTCCACTGCACCCTCCCCTTGCACACCACATACGGTCACAGACAGAAATATTGACACCCTATGCTTGTAATACCATAATTCAAGGTAACAGATTAAGGACAAGACTTTCTTAAAATGTAACCCTTTTTAATAGAACAAAAAATCAAAATACACAATTTCTAGTATCAAAAAATAAACCAATGTATTTCATTTAAAGTATTCATTCATGACTAAAGTATTGGCACCCCTGCTTTAGTATATTGTATGTCCTCTTTGCTTTTATTATGGCTTTCAGACGTTTATGATCATTTGTAACCAGTATGTTACATCTTGTTGGTGAAACCTGGGTCCATTCTGTCTTGCATATTTCTTTCAGTTCTGACATATTGAATACACAATGGGTGGTTACAGCTTTTTTCAGATCAGTCCAAAGTATTTTTGTTGGATTGAGATCTGGTGATTGCTAAGGCCATTCCAAAACTTTTATCTTTGTTTTCTTCAATAATTCCAAAATGAACATATTCTTATGCTGTAGGACGTTGTTGTGTTGGAAGATAAACTGCCTGCCGATCAGCCTATAAGCAGATGGGATCATTGTACTATGTGGAATGTTTTGATACATACAGTAGCTGCATTCATTCAACATTCAATCACATTAATGTCTCCAGTCCCTGAACTGCTAAAACACCACAATATCATAATCGAACAACCTCCATGTTTAACAGTAGGTACACCATTTTCTTAATTGAAGGCTTTCCTTTTTTTCTCAAACATACTGTGGTCCAATTTTTGGGAAAAGTACAATTTTAGTCTCATTGGATCAGGGAATTTTGTTGAAGAATGCTTCAGATTCCTGTTAATTTCTTGGCAAACTGTATACGTTTTTTTAATGAATTTTCTTTAAAAGTGGTTTGCATTGAGGTCTTTGGTTGTTAATCATAGATTTATTTTTTAGCTGCTTGGATAATTCTCCTGTCTGCTGTACCTGTAATTTTCTTTGGGTGTCCACTTCCTTCAACCGTTTCTGTTGAATTTGTTCGGTGGCACTTATTGATTATTGCTCTGATTGTGCATTTTGGTATTCCATATTTCTTTGATACTTTTCTGTAGCCATTTCCTTTTGCTGTAGTTTGCTACAAGTGCTTTTCTCAAACGGGAATCAACTCCATTGTCTTGACCATCATCTGCTGTATTGCCAAAATGTTCTTCTTCAACAGATATTGGAAATAATTGCCTCTTTATCTGGCTATTGACTTTATACAGCTTAAAGAGTAAGTAGCAGGGTTCCAAATAATATAGCGTTACAAGTTCCCAGGTGTTGCTGCAACTGTTTAAATAATGTACCTGTATGTTTTATTCTGTTGCAAAGCTCTTTTCAAAATGGCTGCTCTAGTGCACTAATAGTTTAAGGATTATTGCCCACATTGTGAAACAGGTAACACAACAGTAACCATCCATGATGTGCTACGGAACAGAAAAGCCACAGCACTTCTTTTTTTGTTTTTTTTTTTTTTTTTTTTTTTTTTTTTTTTTTTTTTATGAATCGCTCTTCCTGCAGTGAGTTAAAGTAGTGTTTTTCAACCCTGGTCCTGGGGACCCCCTGTGTCTGCTGGTTTTCATTCCACCTGAACTCTCCATTACTTAACTAGACCCTTAATTGAAATGATAATTTGCTTAATTAGACCTTTTTAATGGTGTTCAACTCTAAAACAGTTGCAGAGTTCAAGTTGTTTACAAATTGTTACAACCAGGGCTGAAAACCACTGATTTAGAGGATAGGTCTCAAACTCCAGTGCACTAGAGCAGCCATTTTAAAAAATAGCTTTGAAACAGACTTTAAAGTTATAAATGTAAAAAGTTGTCAGGATGTTAACAGTGAAAATAGAAATTGCTAGTAGGTTATTTAAACAGTTGTGCTTGGTGGCGTGCAACGCTATATTTTTCAGAACCCCGCTGCTTACTCTTTAATTACAGTGTAATGGTGGTTTTCAATCAATTACTATTTTTTTTTAATTAGTTCTATTACATTTTACAGACTTTTAATGTAAAGGTGCCAATACTTTTGTCTTGAAAATATTTGAAATTGCTGAAGTGTTTTTGCTTTTTTATAAAGATTGTTTGTTAAACTAACAGAAATTGTGTATTTTGGTCTTTGTCAGATAAATGATTGGCTTATGTTCACTAAATGCTTGTATTAAACATGTTTTCTTGAATTCTCTTACAGTAAGTGTAAGGTGCCAATGCTTTTGTCTGCAACTGTACTTCTACAGAAGGGTAAACCACCTCCCCTTCCCCTTTCAGCACCCATACTACTACACGTCGTGTATAGGGGGTCTCTTCTTGTGTATGAGATGTCGTCTCGTGCAGTTTGGATGAGAGGTTTGCGAAACGAAGCTGCACAAACTGTGCACAAATGAAGTATCTTTACAACAAGAGACACCCTACACATGACGTATTAACTTACTAGAAATCACACAAATAATGATTGTACTCAAGAATAGCTTTAAAATTAAAAGTATGTTTATTTTTCCCCGAACGTGAAATAGTCCAGAATCAACCATCACAGTCCCTGAGTAATGTGTGTAGATGTACAGGTGTTGTGTCGTGGGTGAGACTATTAAAAACTAAAATGTGTTTTTATTTGCAATTTCGTTAATTTTTTTTTTTTTTGCGAAGCTAGTGTTAAGTTCATAAACTTTGTAAGAAAGGTACCAAGTACTTTTTTGTTTTATTTTGAGTTTTGAACTTTGTAATTAGGTGTGATGTTCTATGCACGGGATGATATCTGTACACAGGATAAGATGTACTGGAATTTTGTATATACTCCACTGTGATTGGTTGATTTCTGATATGTGATCTATAATGTAAGTTACGAACGAGAGGCCAAATAACTCTGATTGATCCAAAACTCCTAGTAGTCTTCTCTCATGACAATCACGGTACATCCATATCACAGTCCCTCCTGCAACAATGCTTGTTTTCCCGCGTTAATCCGTTAATTTCAATTAGCACCACAGCATTGTTGCTAGAGGGACTCTGATCTCGGACATTAACCGTCTCATTGCCACAGTCTTAAAGAAAATGTAAAAATAGGTTTTATAGAATTTTTGTACTCCCCTCCATTCTCCTCCAGATTCAACAGCGCAGACAGGAGCTAGAACAAGCACTGGCCGTGCGCAACACCTAAACCCTTCCATGCGGAAACAGCAGAACTCCAGTGCTGCAGCAGCACACCTCCATCCCCCCCGCCCCGGCTTGCCATCGTCTTCTCACAGTGTTGTGACTTGCCTTGTTTGTTGTCACGGTAACGCTCTGTTCGGTGTCCTCGGAGCGGGCACTGCTGCTGTGGATATCACTGGGATCTTCTTCAGTGTCATTGCTCAACCACACAGTTAGAATGTACTTTCCTTTTTAAAAATAGACAAAAAGAATACATACTGTATGATACACTCACTAATTCTAACGCATGGAAACATGCGTGCAGGCTAAGAAAAGGACCCCTTAATACTGGCCCCATTCCCAACTCCTCTGGAATGCCTGCAATGACTTTTTAGTAAGTAATCCCACATCCCACAGATGCTGACTCAAAAGGTCCTATAGTTGACCAAGCCACTCCATTACCGCATGATGGAGCATGTGTTTAGTTTTTGCAGAAATCAGGCATCATGGATAGCTGTAGATCTCACCAAATTGTTGCAAGTCCATTTTATGCGCCTGTCAAGTGCAGCTAGAGCCAACTTGAGGGACCCGTGAAGCCTGCGTGGTGTGTGTGTGTGTGTGTGTGTGTGTGTGTGTGTGTGTGTGAATGTGTGTGTGTGTGTGTGTGTGTGTGTGTGTGTGTGTGTGTGTGTGTGTGTGTGTGTGTGTGTGTGTGTGTGTGTGTGTGTGTGTGTGTGTGTGTGCGCACACAAGATAGGTATCAGTTTGATCCACTTTGGATTTTTCCACAGTAGAGTTTGCACTGTTTCCTTGTCTTGTGATTCATGACTTAATTAAATTTTCTGCCCCATCTGACAATTTCAGACTCACCGGAGGTCGCTACACACCAGATGCAATGTGACAACATATTTTTTGGATGACAAGATATTTTGCAGCAACATGACCATGCACACACCTGAGCAACACAGACACGATGCCACAGATTGGTAGCCTATGTATATAAATTTTATTAAATACATTTTTTTATATGGGCTCAGTTTCACTCCAAAACAAATATAAAACTATTAAAATTTGCTATTGACTATTTCAGTATATATAGCAATAAATCATACATAGCATGCTTATCCAGTTCCTTTGAAATAGACTCTGATATATTATCTTTCATCACTGTATCTTAATAATTGCAATTACCTTTGTCATAAAGATCTAGGTATTTTTCCACAGCAAGTATTATTTATTACTCTGTCATTTTGGATACTGCTTCACCCTGGTGGACACCGAGCATTGAAACAGTTCTCTGATTGCTCCATTCCCCTGCTCCATTGCCACCCCCACGTCACCTGTCATGTCGCCTGTGGTGTGAAAGATACTTATCAAAAGTATAGGTAGGTTATATTCATTTTGTGACATCATTGCAGATATTCGCTTGTCACATCGCATCTGGTGTGTAGTGGCCTTTAGAATTGTAGGCCTTTAAAGTTTACTGAGGAATTCCAAGATACAATAGAAACAAAGTTATATACACAACCATATACAGGTAATGTGAATTCCAATAGTTTTGCAGAAATCCTTTTTCTGTAGCACTTCTTGGCCACAGGGTGGAGCTACCCATATGCTGGCTCATGAGCCTCCATTTTACAGGGAGGACTGTGAAGATGTGCTGGGGCCTTTTCAAAAAGCATTAACTTGTTGTTTATTAAAGACTGTATGGTTTATTCAACAGATCTTAATGGCAGTGGATCTTAATACCACCACTGACCCCAGTGTTATGAAAATCAAGCATCCAACAGGATGTTATTCTTATTAGTTTATTTCTGTCTGTAAAAGCATTTTAAAAATCATGAAGGTGCATTTTTTAGGGCAGGGTATTAAACTCCAGTCCTCGAGGGTCGCAGGGTCTTCTGGTTTTCATTCCAACTTAAGCTCTCAATTAACATAACTGATCTAATTATTTGTTCAATTTGAAATATGTAATATTTTGCAAGGTCTTTTACAGTTGATGGTTTTAAAAATGTACTTGATTCAAGATACACTAGCTATGAAACATTTTGAGGCCTGAAGATAAGTGTTAAATGTGTCCAGTTAATTAAATAATTGACCAATTAAGTAATTGAGAGCTCAGGTGGAATGAAAACCAGAAGACCCTGCGACCCTCGAGGACTGGAGTTTAATACCCTGCCCTAAAATATGCACCTTCACGATTTTTAAAATACTGGCCCTGTATTGTTGCCGAATTATTCTGGGTTTACCCTGCTTTATGGACAGGAAGAACCCTACAAACAGGAATTACATTTAGAAATACAAAAAGAAACTTAGCAAATTCAGTGACACATGTTTCCATGACAAGACTTTCTCAGTATCTTCAATGTTGAAATTAGTTTTGGTTCACATTCTCATATCACTTGGTGATGTAGTCACCCCCCCTCAAAACATTGAAGACATTGAGAGAGTCTTTCAGTTGAAATGTTTCTTTTACTATTTGTAAATGTACCACTATTGACTGTATAGTTATGGATGACAAAGGAAATAAACCCCTCATTTACTGAGGCATTGCATTCCTCTGACTTCCCTTTACCTTCCTTGTTATCTTGTTGATCCTTTTGGTTTCCAGACTTTATTTTCACTTTGACTGGTGAAGCCTGAATCTTTGTTACAGCTAACAGGACCCCAGGTATTCTGTGCTGTGTAAAGGAAAACTAGTTGGGTTTGCATGCCGTATATGGGCTTAATCTGATACATGAAAAATAGATGTGAAAAACAGATTAGCATGAAAGCAAAGGTTTTATTAATGGGAGGCAGGAAAATGCTTTAAAGCCCTGGTGGTTCGTACACATTTAACCAAGATGAAACACCTATGGGGGGCAGGTTTGGAAGGAGGTCCGATGGCTGAGTTGAGACTGGAATGCAGTGTCTCCTGGTTTTCAGGCTGTTGTTCAAGCCACAGGACTAACCACACTGCAACTCTCCAGGAGCCTCCGTCAGTGGCAGGGTGGGTCAGTCAGTGCATAGCAGCACTGCCACATAGAAAAATCCACTTCTCCATGATGTGCCCCTGATGGGATTTTATCATTTACATGAGAATTCTCCATCCACCTGGAGCCATCACTCATGGGACATGGCAGGCTGCTGGAGAGCTTACCTTTTATCAGTATTTGAGCAGGGACATTATTCAGTGTCAAAATTAAAGCAAAACCAAAAAAAAAAAAAGTTGTTTACTGTATTAAAGTGGTTGTTAAAGAAGGAAAGCTGGGAGTAATTCTAACATAAGAACGGATGAGTGTCAGTAGGGCTTTTTGATCTTATCTATAGAATATAGACTTCATGTTGTTACATACTGAATTGACGAGTCAGTGTAGCGAAACTGCTAATTGGAATTCTACTACATATAATTCTCTTATCTCTGAAACTGCTGCCCTTGGTATGTTACTATAGAAAAGTAGAAATGCATTAAACTTACCCCTCCATGTCTTGTTATCAACATGTTTTAAGTATTGCTAATCTTCAGAAGTACATACACTACACAAATCTTAGCTATAACTTTTTTTTACCAGTTTGCCTTGGGCACAGTGCTAAAGAACATAGCTTTTGACAAGGTCCTAGTGATTATTTTCAAAGAAGGGCATTTTGTGAACTGTCAATTGACAAAATTGAAATTCTTCAAGCCAGAAAAGGTACTGATGCTCATTCTGTAAAGCACAATCAAGCATGATTCAGCTGAACTGGCCTGTCCCATTTTGATTGATCTCGTCAGTGACTTGCTGCTTTTTCACTATTGTCCCAATAAAGCAAGCGCAGCCTTTACTCCCACTCCTAATTACTAACATTTTACCTAGATGGTGAAATAGGAAGGCAGTATTAACAATTCAGCGTTTATCTGAAGTTCAGCCTAAGCATATCTTGAGCAGTGCCTCCTTTTATTTGCAAGGGAAAAACAATAAGCACTTATAAAACTCATCCTGAAGTATTAAAAAAAAAAAAAAAAAAAAAAAAAAGTTTTTAAAAATATTAATTGGGACATGATGTCACAGGGCACGTCGCCTAGCACTAAAGCAGCCCAATGCTGGAACTAAATCTTTGCCTTTTTTTTTATTGAGGCTAGCCTTACCGCACTAATGTGTAAGAGGGAGGTGCCTAGATTGCTGCTGGTGCCTGATCTAACTGTAGTCTGTGACTTGTGCACGTGTGTTTACATTGCTTTCATAGAGAAGGTATCCATGTACAGTAGAATGTGAAATTGTGTTTGAAACTTAGAATGTCTATGAAACTAAACTTTTAAAGACACATCCAAAGCTGGTATGGTGAGATTGCACAACCTAAGCCTGCTGCATGTACATGTTTTTTCATTATGTTTTTTTTAACTTTTTTTTTTTTTTTTAAAAAGAGACTGGGAGAAATACGGCGGCCTCAGGCAACACAAGCAGCTCAGAGGAATAGGCCAGATTTACTTAGGGAAATTATAGTTTAACTGCCTTGTACTTAAAGGAGTAGATTGTGAAAGTTATTTACTTCAAATTGTCATTTGGGCAATTTGAAAAGATTTTTTAAAAATGCCAATTACAACTTTAAAGAAAATGCCTTTTGTTTATTTCTGGGTTGGTGACTTTTTGGGTATGTTTCTTACAATGTGGAGTAAGCAGCTTTGAGAATCTAGCCCATTGTGTGTATGTTAAAAATGTTTCAACACAACATTAAAAGGTGACCCCTTTCACACTTGTGATTTAAGGCGGACCAGAGTCGCCTTTTCTCATATGTGAACGCTCCAAAAAAGAAAAGGCAGCCTAGGGTCGGCCCAGATTTAGGCCGCCGTTTCGATGTGGCCCAGGGCCTGCAATCAGAGACCAGGGCATTTTTGTATCACATGACCAATGTGGTTGCATAGCTTAGTAGGCACTCCCATACACTGACACTCGTGAAAGGTAAATAGAAAGCTGAACGCTCTGCTAGCCAAGACGGCAGTGGATCAGTATTGAATGGTAGTTATTTCTACACCATAAAACTTTAATTATAAAAAATAAAAAATACAGCTGGTTAACGTTCAGGTTGTTTGTTTCATATAATATACGAGCTGCAGTGCATTCCGAATTATGCTTAACTTGTCACAATTATCTTTTCTTCCTGTTATTTAGTAAATAAGCGATAAATATAAAAACTGCAGGATTGTGGATCTCAATAATGCTGGCGACTTGGCTTATTCAGCCACCATTGTTTATTTTTCACGCAACGATATACAACATAGCTACAGAAGTGTGTGTCTTTACATTAAAATTATGATCATTTCTTTAGCTGCTTGCTATTACACACACAACAATACTGTTCTCCTAAAATATTAAGATCGCTGATGCACCATGTGAGGGTGAGACCCACACCGTAATGTATCAAAGTCCGTTATTGTGATTATTAGTGTTAATGTTATTCTGCTGGTGATAGAGCAGAGGCTTGTTATGTATCGTGCTTGTTTCTGAGCATAGTGTCTTTACTGGTAAAGTTTAGGGACTAGAGAATAATATTGACAATGATAATAACAATGAGTAAACAATAGAATAGTTTAACAATCGTGTTTGTAAACAAAGGCAGTATTCATGCAGGTTAAACAAATACGTATAAATGAGAAGAAACTTGTGTCATGTATTTAATACCATGTCTTTCCTTAGGAGGGAGCATTTGTACTAGTATTAGGTGGTCAGTTGTGAGCTTGTCTTGTGAATGTCAGTCAGTGATAGTCATTTGCAGTCTGTGAAGTGTCTGTTACGAAAATAAATATTTGTACCTGTCAACACTAGCAATTTGTTGTTACCTGCATTCTAAATACCTCCCGTGTTCTTGAGAGATTAATGTGATTGTGGGTGCACTGGAAAAAAAATATATATATATTAATAAGAAACATCTGCTACAAATCGAGGATTACTGTATATCCCAATAGCTCTTCCATTCTGAATGCAGGCTATCACTCCATAAAAACAAAAACAAAGCAGATTGCCACATTTTAGGCCTGCTTTTCAGTGACATGTGAACTTGCAAAGGCGCCTTCAACTGTAAATATGTACTGGGTTGCAGACCAAAAACTGAAGTGGCCCTGGGCCAGCACAGTAGTGTGAATGGGGTCTTAGACTTTACTTTTCTTATCCATCTTACTGCTTTGCAAACCACAAGATGGTAAACAATGCTTAGCAAACTGTTCTGCTGTGTATTAGGGCCTACACTACAGATGTGTTCAAGGCTCCCTGGACAGCAAGATGGGACTCACTACAAAGAAATGGGGGGGGGGGGTTAGTCTAGACAGGCACTGGCCTGTTTCTAATCACTTGATGTACTGAGGCTACTTCTGTTCAGTGCCTTGGGTCACTGATCAGCCTCAAGACGCCATGTTCCTCCCAACCAAGATCCAGTAAACACTTAAAGAAAGACATAATTAAGAGACTGTAATTGTAGCTAATAAAAAAGAAAGCTTGGGTGACAAGAGTTTCTGTAGTGCTAGATTCTACCAAAGCATGTAATCGCCTAGGAAGTTGTGCAACCTTTCTCCTCTCCGAGGGATGCAGTGAGGGCACGGAGCTTGGTGGTCCTGATGTCGAGTGCCGGATCTGCCATGTGCCAATGTCTCCAACCTTTCTTTACTATTTCGCGACTAAAGAAACAATTTACTTTTGAACAATGCAGCTAAGTTAACCACCTTGTGGATGTATCACCTTGTGGCTCTTGTATCTGAGGCACAAGGTGGTTCAGTCAGCAGGCCAGTGGCTAAAGTGGGATCTCAAACTGGAATCTCTTAGCTCCTGGTCCTCTTCTCTAACCTCTAGGCTACTCAGCTCTACAAATGTTCTGTGATGTTGAGGTTCACTATTACTAATAACAAAATAATAGAAAAAACTGTTAGTACTGCTACTACTACTACTAAACAGACTTCCTTTGAGGTTCAGAAGAGTTTCCTCTTCTATATCTTTACATAACCACCAGTCCATACTTTGATTAGTACATGTCCTGCTGGCTGTAAAAATAAATTTTTTCTAGACATATTGTAAAGAGGGACACATGTGACATTTATGGATATATATATATATATATATATATATATATATATATATATATATATATATATATATATATATATATAAACACAGTCTACACCCCCTTTCAGAATTTTTACCTTTTGTTGCCTTATAGGCTGGAATTAAAATGCACTAAAATATATTTTTTTTTTTCATTTATCTACACACCCTACACTACAACTTCCAAGCGAAAAAATATTCTGGAAATTTGTAGAAAATTAATTAAAAATAAAAGCAAAAATAGCTTGGTTGGTTAAGTGTCCACCCCCCTTGTAATAGCAATCCTAAATTAGCTCAGGTGTAGCCAATCACCTTCAAAATCACACACCAAGTTAAGTGGCCTCCACCTGTGTTAAATTGTAGTGATTCACATGATTTCAGGATACATTCAGCAGTTCCTGTAGGTTCCCTCTGCTGGGTAGTACATTTCAATGCAAAGACTCAACCATGAGCACCAAGGTGCTTTCAAAAGAACTCCGGGACAAAGTTGTTGAAATGCACCGATTAGGGGATGGGTATAAAAAAATATCAAAGGCTTTGAATATTCCTTGGAGCACGGTCAAGGTGGAAGGTGTATGGCACCACCAAGACCCTGCCTAGATCAGGCTGTCCCACCAAACTGGATGACCGAACAAGAAGGAGAATGCTCAGAGAGGCAACTTTGCAAGAGCTACAGGCTTTTATGGCCAAGACTGGTCAAAGTGTGCATGTGACAACAATATACCAAGCACTCCAAAAATCTGGCCTGTATGGTAGGGTGGCAAGAAGGAAGCCATCACTCAAGAAAGCCCACCTTGAATCCTATTTTAAGTATGCAAAAAAAAAAAAAAAACACTCAGGAGATTTTGTAGCCATGTGGCAAAAAGTTTTGTGGTCTGACGAAACTCAAATGGAACTTTTTGGCTAAATGCAAAGTGTTATGTTTGGCGCAAACCCAACACAGCGCATCACCCAAAGAACACCGTCCCTACACACTGTGAAGCTTGGTGGTGGCAGCACTGTGTTATGGGAATGTTTCTCATTGGCAGGAACTGGGGCACTTGTCAGGATAGAAGGGAAAATGAATGGAGCAAAGTACAGAGAAGTCCTTGAGGAAAACCTGCTGCCCTCTGCAAGAAAGGTGAAACTGGGACGGAAGTTCACCTTTCAGCATGACAATGACTCAAAGCACACAGCAAAAGCAACACTGGAGTGGCTAAGGAACATAAAGGTAAATGTCCTTAAGTGGCCCAGTCAGAGCCCTGACCTAAATCCAATCAAAAAATTGTGGCATGACTTAAAGATTGCTGTCCATCAGTGCTCCCCAAGGAACTTGACAGAGCTTGAACAGTTTTGTAACAAAGACTGGTCAAATATTGCCAAATCTAGGTGTGCAAAGTTGGTAGAGACCTATCCCAACAGACTCACAGCTGTAATTGCTGCTAAAGGTGTTTCCACCAAGTATTAACTCAGGGGTTGGAGGCTTATCCAATTATGATCTTTCAGTTTTGTATTTTTAATATATCATTTTTTTCTCAACAAAAACTTTTTTTCCCCTTAACATTGTGGAGTATGGTGTGTAGATATTGTTTAAAAATCTCAGTGGGATATAACACAATGCAAACACTGACCAAGCTACTACCTGGACAAACAGCAAGGAACAGGGAACACATGTGGACAATAAAGTGTTCACATGAAGCGTGTTCAGGACAGCTGTAGTAAACACCAAAAATCCTGCTCTGCAATTTCTTTCTGCTATTTAATATTAGACAATACAATGCTCTTGAGAGATTTCATGCCATAGTGAGCCATATCTTCAAAGTGTTACCTCCAGTCTTTAGAACTCCTCTTTTTTGAAAGGAGAAAAAATTATGTACAAAATAAGAACCAAACACCTGGAGAGAACTGAAGAGAATGTGGATTATATTACTTAGTTGTTTGGTTCTAGTTTTGTAAAATGAACAGACATTTGACCTCTTAGGAGTTCATTAAAGACTGGCGTAAACACTTAGGCAATATGACCCAGTGAGTCAATAGAGTACTCTGACTAGAGTGAGTGGCCTTAATAGCCTCAACATCTCACTTAGAGGGCCATTCATTATAATAGGTTGTGTCAGTATTGCATACAACGCCAGCGTTATTCATTTTAGATCGAGTCATAAGAAGTATATCAGATCTGATTCATTGCAGGACATAACAGTTACCAAATAGATTGTTTTTTGTGTGTGTGTGTGTGTGTGTATTTGCAAATTTCTTGCTATTAGGTTATCGGCCAGATTCATAAAGGTTTAGCTTTCCAGTAACTCCACTGGGAGGTCCTATGTATTTACAGACACACTAAAGAATGATTAATTGTATTATATATCCCAATGGTGTGTCCCTCCTGATTCGCTCTGTATATAGCAAGGTGTAAGTAAGGAGGTGTTTAGCCGAACAGGATTAAAACAGTTGTCTTTTAAATACCTTTGCAATACTCAGTTATTTCGATATTCTGCCAATATGGAAATGATGCTGTAAGTAACAGACACCACTACAGGCAGGTCATAGCAAATTCTTTCACATATGAAAAATATACAAGTGGAAGAAGGGGTGTCTTCATAGTGTGTCAAGTGGGTGTACTTATGAGTGCTCCTGCATGTGTGTTATTCTTCTGCTGTGTGGTATGATTTTTCATGCCACCCCTGCCCATACACTTATTGCATGGTATGATTTTTCATGCCACCCCTGCCCATACACTTATTGCGTGGTATGATTTGTCATGCCCTCCCTGCCCATACACTTACCCACCCCCAGCATGCAGACAGCGCATGTCTTAAAAGCAAGTAGGCATGTGAATCAGACAGTGAGTCTGGACAGAATGTTCCATGATATACCACAAACATTCGTTTCGTTCTCCACCACATAGCCAGAGGAGATAGAAGCCAACTTATTGCATAAGCTACAGTAAAAAGTGTAATAGAATTATTAAACAAAAAATTTAGAATGTTGACTGAAAAACATTTTGACCCTCCCCCACCAAAGAAATAAATAAACTTTTTCAACAGAGCTTGTCACACAAAACTCATGATGCTGTATGCCTTTTCAGTCCCAGTAAGATAAACAGTTTTGAAGGCAATTAAACTGCAAACTCATCTCATTGGAGACCAGTATTTTATTTAAGACTCTTCTGGGAAATGGGTGGCAAGACTTTCCACTGAGGCAATGGAGAAACAGGCAAAAAAAAAACACAATCATTGGTATTAATATATCTCCCTCAGAATGAGTTCCTTTATCCAGGATAAATGAGGCAACGGCTAGCTGCAATATAACCTCATACATACCTCACAATGCTCCTCAGTGGAATCGGTTACTGGTCCCTCATAAGCTGTGATGAATCCAAAGTGCGAAGTAGTCTAGAATTTACATAGCATGTTGACTGTTCAGGCCATAAAAAGTATACATTTTTACCAAGACTGTTATTTATGACTGTAAGATCAAACATACATTAGTTGGGAGTCAAGCCATGTTAGGGTAAAGGCTGACAAAAGTATTCTTTATAACATATTACAGTGACAAATAAAAGTCACTGGGGAGTAAAATAAACCTGGCAAATGGCCTATTAAAGAATCACTCTTCTGCACAGTACTGCTGCCCTCGCTTATGCATTGCTTTCCTTGGCGTGATATACTTTTGGCAAGATCATTTCTAAATTGCATTCTCAGAACAAATAAGAACGTGGTCACTTAGGCCAACAAATACATTTCAAGACGTGTTTGTTGAAATTGTCATCTTTGAACTAATCCCAACAGTCCAGGTTTTTGTTCAAATTAACCACCACAGCTGCTGCTGCACCCTCTCCTCCCTCAACTTCATGTTAATTGTAAGCTGGCAGTGTGGTCCTGTGGTTAAAGTCCAGGGCTTGTGACCAGAAGGTCACCGGTTCACCGTTGCCGACTGACTCACTGTGACCTTGAGCAAGTCACTTAACCTCCTTGTGCTCCATCCTGTGGATGAGACGTTAAATCAATGTCCTATTATAAGTGACTCTGCAGATAGCACACAGTTCACAGCTTACCTCTGTAAAGTGCTTTGTGATGGTGGTCCACTATGAAAGGTGCCATATAAAAATTAAGATATTATTATATTGCAGATTATTTAAAATCTATCATTAGACATTGAGTGCTGCTTTTTAAAACAAATATTGATTACATTATTTTTTCTTTAAAGTGGTACTCATGAGGACTAGGGGTTAAGAAATGTGTTTATACCGATACCGGGTCATTTCAGCTAGCATCTGTGCAGGGATATTTCAACATAAAGGTTTTGCCAAGATAATATGGGGGGGTGGTAAAGGTTTATATCCATTGTTTTGCAGAGACACAAACTGAAAAAAGTGATCAGATATTCAAATGTTTCATTTATTTTCAAAATTTAATACAAGAGTACTGACAGGCTGTTTTTGTTAACTTACACAATCTATGTACACGGATGTAGGCCAGCAGTTTGAAATGAGTCTCTAGACCTTATTGTGCAAAAAATAAAATACAACTTAAAATGTAGAGTATTCCAGGCTTGATCAATCATTTATATAATTTATTAAAAATAACAAAAAGGCAAATATTTCAAAATAGAGAGTCACAAGCAAGAGGCACCGGACTGGGCATATGGCACCTGAAAATGGCAGAGTAATAAGCAGCATGAACTGGAATGAAAAAAAAAAAAAAAAAAAGACAACAGACCAAACAAAGGAAGATGAAATCAGGGGGGAAAAAAAGCTGCAGGGAATTCCTTGTTTGCCAATATCAGTGGGCAATCAGGCAAAAATGTAAAATTGGGAGATTTTGCTAGCATTGAAATGATAATGAAGAGGACTTAATTGATCTAATATAGCTTACTAACAACTGTTAAAGGTTGTAGATATAGCTCAGCTGCTTGCATTCTTAATAAACATTGGGCACCCATGCCTAAACAGTGTTATGAAGACAATACACTATTTCATATTGTAAAATATTAGCCTTTTGATGGAAGCCCACTTTAACCAACAACTCAGCCAGATACAAGTAGGACAAGGAAAGTGGAGCCAGGATTCTTCCCAGGCCTTTTCAGCCAGGAGGGCCACCGGGTAAAGTGGCTGTCACTGCCCGGCTGAAAAAACCCGATCCGCCCATCTTGCAGATGCTACTGTGCCTTTAACAATAAGGATTGATTGCGCTTCTAGCAGACAGAACGCTTGTAAGCCAACATATAAATGCTTAAGTTCAGAAGTGCTAGATTATTACATTCTGGTTTCATGCAACATTTATGATGGTGACCAAACGTGTGAGAGTACAACTGTGTGAAAAAATGTTTAAAATTTAACAGTTGCATTAAAAAAATGTAGAACAGCGAAAAACTAAAATAGATGTGCATTAACAAAATGCCCTGAAAACTTAAAGAAATTTTTTTTAATAAAAAGTAAAAAGTAAAAAAGCAACCAGATATAGTCAATGAAACGCACACGTTATTCAAATTCTTTGTCGGATAATATACTTATGGTAATTTTTCCGTTAAAAGTGCTCTTGGGTATAACGCTCTGCCGTCCGGCTGTACAGAATTCCTGGGGAGAACCCTGGGAGTATGTACTTCTCTTTTGCTTTCCAGTTTAGACCAGGGTTGAGCAGTAAGACCAGGGTTTCCTAATCTTATTAGTAACAGGTCCATCCAGTTTCAAAAGTGTTCAGTTATTGAATTTAATATGCTGGAGTTGCAAATGTGTGGCGGCGTGCCCGTACAGAGTTGCTTTAAGTGCTGTTGGCCTGCTCCTGTTCAAACAGGGCCATAGCCAAGTGTGATCGGGAGGCCAGCCCCTCCAGGTTGCTCAGCACGCAGCGGTGGTAGATGTCCTCACTGAAGCGAGGATTGCACGTTCTGCGGATGTACTTCTGCATCAGAGCAGGCTCAACAGCACGGAAGACGTGTAGACTGGAGTAGTGAATGAACATCTCGTAGACATCCATGCTTTCCAACATCTCATCGTTGTCCAGGATGTCGGCCGCCATCTTGGTGCGTGCAGCCATGTAGTCTGCGTTGTAGAAGCAGGCCTCTTCAAAGACGTAGCGGTCAAAATGGCCATCCTTCAGCGACTCGGCGGCCGAGGAGGAAGCAACAGAGGGCTGTTGGTCACGATACACGATGGCTGGGCTGTACTCCTGGAAGTGGATAGGGAAGAAGACCTGCCAGTTGCTGATTGCGTTCATCCGGCACCTGTTGAGGAAGTCGGTGTTGACTTCTGTCCAGACACTAGCCAGAAAGAACAGAGTGTCAACGGGGTGCTTCTTGGAAATGATGTCCATCAGTTTGACCTGAGAGGGGACCTCAGTCTTGACGCTGATCCAGAGGATCTTGACATCTGCATATCGTTTCTCCACCTCGCCAATCATGGACTTGATCCCAGCAAAGACATCATTCTGGCTGACCATCTGGGCATCGAAGGGTTCGTAGATGAAGAGGAAGGTCAGGAGCACATTGTCATGGGTGTCCAGAGCATTCATCACGTACATGTCCAGGAAGTTACCCACGTAGTCTTGCTCGTGGGCCGTGACAGGAAGGATGACCTGCACCCTGGTGGCCTCTGTCACGTAGGGCATGGGGATGATCTCGATGGAGCTAAGCGGCCGCAAGAGGCCCACCCGTTTGGCTATCACCTGGCTGTGTCCCTTCTGAGTGAAGGCCTCCAGGGCCAAGTCCAGGGTGTACTCCATGCCCCGTGTGGGGTCGAAGCGCCGGTAGCCATTTAGCAGACGCTGCTTGCGAAAGCGCAGGACGGGCTGGTAGTGCTCGTTCAGCCTCTTCACAGCCGTCTCCACCACATCACTTACATCTGCCTGGTCTGCCCCCCGTAGTTCACACTTGGGAGCCCCATCGATGCAGGGGTAGATGTGTTCCTCTGTGAAGTACTCCCAGTTAATCACCTCAAAACGGGTTTTGGGCTTGAAGGGAGAGTTGATGCCAATGGGCCAGGTGGTCCCTGCCTTCCCCTCTGGTGTCAACGAACTGAGGTTACCGATCTGGAGCTATAAAACAGTATAAAAGAAGGATTCATAACATTAATACAAAACAAAAACTTGTAAGAAATGTCAATTTTTTAAAATAAAATGTATGTAAACTGTGTTGAAACTACAGCATAGTCTTAATTCAGGTCCCAGAATTCATGCAATTATTATGGACTACATTATTCTGTTCTATTTGGTCTATTTCATGGTTTTGATTAAATATGTTTAAAAGGGAATTTGGAATAAAGTTAGAATCAGCTAAAGATGTTTAACGTATACAGGTATACAAATGTCTTTTGCAACGATTGAAATTATTATTATTATTTTGTATTTATTATAAAATGAAAATGTTCTGTGAAACATTTAATTTCCTACCAACAGCTGAAATTTCACAGGGCTGCCCAGCTTTCGTTCCCGCTCAGTTTAAAGTTGTCCGTGACTCTGCCAAAAGCTAAGCTGAGATTTAAACCAAGGATCTCCTGCTTTATAGTTCCCTGCTTCCACCACTAACCACACTCCCATTAAACCAGATCTTTATTATTATTATTGATAATACAACAACGTTTCACCAGAAAGACGGAGCACAAGGAGGTTAAGTGACTTACAGACTCACTGTGTGACCTTGAACAAGTGGGATTTGAACCGGGGACCTCCTGGTTACAAGCCCTTTAACCACCGCACCACACAGCCTCCTATATTAATCTTAATATTAGACTTTGAACAGCAAGTTCATTTTACGCTAACCACTGATTTACTGTAAACTTTGTATATTAATAGACTGAAACATCCAGTGTGCATTTGAGAAATACTAAGATGAGAAACAAATGAATTTCCCTAAATACTATTAAGTCACTCGACTAAAAACTTTCACATCTACTTTACTGACAGAGCCCAACCATAACCTCAGAAATATGAAGAGAATGGGAGGTAGGAAACACACATTTCTTTAAGTTACTGAACGTAGTTTCCATACGGCCTAACTGAAGGCTCCCATTGCAAAGCAACATTTGCATGACTCTGGCTTTTCCTGGAAGCTAAAAACCCCACAGCTTGCATCTTTTATACAGACCATTTGCAATCTCAGTCATAGTAATTTGGAAAAGGAAGACATCTCTATATACTTCTCTTTTGATAGCCCAGATTTATTTTTGACAATAAATAAAATCACACCGATGGCACTAACTTGTATGTATAATCATACAATTATAACAAGATATGTTGTTTCACAAAGTGTTTTTTTTTTTTTCTTGACTAATAATTTGAGTGAAGCAGGGAAAGCTTAGGACTTGCCTGTAGTTGCTGGATCTGAAGGTTGGTCCTCTCAAGCTCGATCTGACTGAAGCGCTTGTGCAGCCGATACATCAGCGTGGGGTCGGAGACGGGATGGACTGTGAAGGCGTTTTTAAATGCAGCACTGTCCTCGCGTTCAGGGTCAGCGTTCTTCCCAAGCTCAAAATACCGATACTGCATCTCCTGTTGAGGAAAACCAGAGAGCAACTAAACAGCAGAACATATTGCACGTCGTATCTGTGGTTTGCATCGATTTGTATCAAGCTCTGGGTCTTGTTATAATTAGCATCATTTTTTTTTTTTTTTAATTTATTTTAAATGCAACAGCAGGGGTGCACAACTCCGTTCTTCGAGGGCCACGCCACATCAGGTTTTAGAGGTTATGAAGTGAATAATTAACATATTCCCTTTTCCATCCCTATCCCCTTTGAATATTTCATGCATAATTCTACCATGTTAAGTTTTCTAAAAAATATATATTTTAAAAATCAATTAGGGGATAGATGATAAATTGTTAGAGAATATAGTATAAGGTACAGTGTAAGCTAATAGCCATGAGACATCAGAGCTTCTAGCCATTCTGACCTTGAATGGATGAAAATCAGCTGGTGTCTTGCATAGCAGCCTGCACAATACTTAAACAGTATAGCTAACTTTATGGTGACATAATTTCCATATGATACAAACATCCCTCACCCTGCCCCCTTCACAAAAAAACTACCTAAAACGTTTCACTAAGTTTGCTCCTGCTTGCATGTCATCAGCTGAAGTCTTTTTACTGTAGCATCATGTATCTATTGCTCCTACTCTTAATATGCTTCAGCACATTTTGAGCTACACTTCTTGTGTTATTCTTGCATTCAAAAACACACGTAGTTCTTCAGTGCCTCCAATCCCACGTGGTACAACAGATCCACAGTCAGACAAATAACAGTGTTACCAATGTGAAGCACTGTTATTCAAAGCAAACACCGGACCAACACATTCTGCGTCTCCTCACCTGGTGCACCTCCACACAGCTCAGCCCCAGGGAGTCGATGATGCAGCGGCCGAGCCACTCGTCGGGCCGCACACTCAGGATGTCGTTACGGCAGGTGTCCAGGTGCGGCTGCAGGCGGGCCAGTAGGCTGCGGGACAGCAGGTAGCCATAGCCTCCGTGGCAGTAGCGGGCGTGCTCGTCTCCACCAATGAACTCCTCAGCGCGTCCCAGGTACAGGTCCTGCCCGGCGCTGAGATGGCTCACCAGCTGGCTTAGCCGCTCTGCCTGCGTGTAAGTGTCGTCCTGCGCCAGGTAGAACCAGTCATAGTCTCCCCCGAAGTGCTGGTGGAGGTAGCGCACCGTTTCATACATCAGCCAGACAGGCCGATCGTCCCCGTGAGCCACCACCTGCATGCCGTGGGGTATCTTGGGGCTCCGAACCCCTGTAAAAAAGAAGGTCTTGTGGAAGTAGTGTGCCACCGTGCGGTTCACCGCCACTGCCAGCGTGGTCAGCGTGGCCCGTGATGTCAGGATTCCCACTAGAAGGCGCTCTCGTATACCCAGCTCTGTGTGGATGTACCGCGTCCTGTGGAAGGGGGACCAAAAAAAAAAAAAGGATTTAGTCCAGTACAAAGCTTTCAGCAGTTTATTGCACACCACTGTGTGTGCAAGGTTTGTATATGTGGAATTTTGTTTGGAAGACTTTTTTTTTTTTTTTTAAAATGGTGCAAATATTGTCCTGGAACTAATTGTTACAGAATCGTACCAAAACTTTCTGCAGTGCTTACATTATCACAACAGTGCTTTATATTTTTTATAAAGAATCATACTCTTCATTGTTGAAGGTTTAGTCCCCAGTGGCCTTCTGTCTAAATGGTGGACATTAAAAATCCCACTGCACTCTCTGGCCAGGCGAACTGTCACTAAACAAGTCTTTCACACTCCTCCAGTACCTACAATAAGTAAATCACACATTGTGAATTGTTTCAATCAAAAAACATATAAGGCTATTTGTGCCTCAAATTCTCTGACACTACTGAATCAAACTTCCAGACATGAGAAAGCACAAATCCTTGCATTAACAAAAATGCAACCTTATTGTGTTAACATTAGGCAAGGCTTAATTGAATACAGACACAGAACTTCTCATCTAGGGATGGCAATAAGAATCCCATTGCATTGAAGTTTGATCCATTCCTGGTTTTACTATGAGTTTAATAAGACACACCAGAGCTAGTTACATACAGACTGTGGCTAATCAAGCTTGTAGTAAAACCTGGAATGGGTGAAACTGCTATGCAATAAGAGTCTTGACGTGACGAAGTGACCCTTGTTTCTCAGTGAAAAACGAACAGGGAACTAAACAGACTAAGTATTGGCGCAGGGATATAAATACATGCTTAATTAGACCCATCTACTGTAAGATTTCCCCCAGCGAGGTTCACAGTAAAACCTGGCACGTCTCAATCTGCTATTCAATGGGAATCTTATTTCCAGCCTTGTTGGTGGCGTTTACTCACCTAAAGACCTTTTTGTGCAGTTTGTTGGGGTCCCTGTAATAAGGAACAATGTGTGGCTGGAAATCTTCATTCTCTCCACCTGCCTCGTTGCCACCTTTAGTGTTGTGTCCCTGGTTTCCAGCAAACAGCCCTCCATTTACAAGCCCATCCCCACAGGGTTCATCAGTGTCCCCCTGTGTCCAGGACACGGTCAGCAGACTGAGGCTGCACCCCAAGGAAAGCCCCAGGATTAAAGGAAGTGCAGGCCTGAATAAGGCCAGGAGGGAGGACAGACGCATGGCATACACTGTGCTTGCTATGACAGCAGATTATATACAGTATATGATGTACTTTCTTTACCATTATAATATTATATATAGATTATATTATATATATATATATATATATATATATATATATATATATATATATATATATATAGATAGAGAGAGAGAGAGAGAGAGAGAGAGAGAGAGAGAGAGAGAGAGATGGGTATTTATATATGAAACAACTCTTTTGGGACCATTTTTTTTTCCTCTAAGAATTTTCAAAATTTTATAAATCTCACTTTAAGGACATATATTGATTTAATTTTATAATGACTGGCAATGCAAGGTATTTATTTTTAGACTTGACAGAGCTGTAGTCAACTAAATACAACACTTTGTTTTTAATATAGCACAAAAAAAAAAAAACCTTGGACACTGTTTTGAACCACTTCATTTGAAAAATCTTTCACATTCTGGAGTAATATCTTGACACCAGGTAAAATCATACCCTGGGGCAAATGTTCGTGAATTCCATAAATTGGATAACCACCTAATAATTGAAAAAAACCCTTAAGGCATATGTCTGGAATGAAGGCTAATTTTAAAGCAAGTAAATCTGACGTTCAGTGTTTCAACAGAAAGTATTTAGGCATGCCAGTGTACATACTCTCTATAGTCTTGCTGTGAAAGCTACATGCTGCAGATGAACGTAGGTGAATCCCCTACTTCTGGAATCCTTGCATTACTGATATAATCATCATATTGTGCATAAACAATATTTAGACGGTAAGCTTTCTCTTACCCTGTAGTTGTAAACGGTCTTCTGATTGCAAGTAAAGACACCTCCTGGCAGCTTAAATCACATTTGTTGTTTGTTTTTCTCACAAATGCCGATCAATTAAAGGCAGCAGGAAACACAATTATAAACCAAACAAACAATCTGCAATGAACCCCAATTAACACAACCAAACATAATTGACAAACTGTGACACACATTAAAATGCATACATCTATTTACAGTTAACCAGTAGTATAAATCCTGGGGCACTGTTTAGACAACAACGTACAAATAAGATACACCTGTAAAAACTATATTCTTTGAATTAAGAAAAGAGATTTAAAACCACGGGACGGGAAATGTAACACTTTTTGATTCACAGTAGCCTATGTAAATAAAAAAATATATATATATACTACTTGTTACTCGAGATACCCGTTTCAAATATCAATTTAAGCAATATAATAAAATGTTTGTTTCCCGACGACAAAAAGGAAAAAACAAAACAACAAAACACATTCACTGTGTCAGTCGTCTCCTAACTCAACCATCTTTCTCAATTTAACACACACTCAAAAACAGACGCTCTAACCACGACACCAACTCTGGAACTGTTGCCAATTGCAAGTCTTCATATCCAGTGCCCTAAATCTACAGTGCACTTTTAAAACGGCAATTAGAAGCTACATTGTGCAATGTCTTTTTATACTAAAATAGCGCGATTATGTATTTATGCAGTTTATTTAACTTGCATGCACACCATCAATTCGACTACACCGAAAAATAAGGAACTGGTCCTCGGTAACTAACAAGAAGCGTGGCGATGGCGCTTACAGTGTTGAATAATCATTTTAAATTGTATTGTAAAGATTATATATATATATATATATATATATATATATATATATATATATATATATAATATATATATTATATATAAATTATAAATTAGTTTCTGCTTTTTAAAAAAAATTGAAATACCCCCCAAATCAGTCAGTCTCTTATCCCGATGTCCGCTTGTTTCCTTACTCAGTGTAGGTTAACGTATACATATATAACATATCCGAGTCAGATTTGTGTGTCTTTCTTTCTCCAATAGTACAATCCCCGAGCCAAAGTGATTACTCCGTCTGCCAGCTCACAGACTTACTGCTGCCAGCCTACAGCCAGAACCTGCCTGTATTTTTCTCTTTTGCGCCCTCCCTTATTCAATGTATGACAGTTAAAAAAAATGAATAAAACAGACCCCTTTCTACTTCCTCCCCTGCCTTGGTACACATCAGACTGTGGTTGCTTGCAGGCTCTACATGAAAGTGTTGATGTCATGGAACCCCCGGGAGGAAACAAAAGAAGCGAACACAGTTCCAGGTTTTAAATCATATTCAAAATCTGTTACTCTGCATTTGTACATTCACTGAATATTTTACTGGAAAAAAATTCAATAATAATACAAACACAATTAAATATTACATGACAGTTGCCAACGGTTTAACACCATAACTGAAAAAAGGCCTTTTCACATCGCTAACTGACACGTCTTTTCTTTTTTTTTTTGGCATCCTGTAAGATGGCATTGTTATAACGGATGTTCAGTATATTTAAACCTATACTTGTATGTGTGGGTTACGGTTATAAATCAATGGGGATAACGGGCAGGTGTTAAGAGGAATGTGCGGCTGGCAGCTGAACAGATACAATAAGAATTTGAATTTGTATATGTGTATTTGAATTTACAATTCAGACCAGCACTCATAAGATAAAGCCCTTATTATACTGAGCGCGGTTAGTCTTTAGGATCATTGTTTTTCATGCAGTAAGCACATTTGGGAGTAAGCTGATCGGTGGGCTATGTAAATCCAACAGCAGTTGGTTAGCTGGATACTAGTAAAATCAAATATTGATAAATATTTAACCACTGGCAACATAACCGATCTCGAGAACCGTACTCAAAACCATTCTAACTAATCCAGCTCAACAAAGCGTCCACATTGAATTGCCGTTTCATTAATGCGTACACACACTAAAAGTTCGGTTACAGCACCTAGCAGCGCAATGAACAGTGGAAATTCATAGTATCCAACCATACACTGTATTTTTTCCCTTGAGGTGGTCTCCAGTGCAATATTATACTGTACATTTAGCACTTTTAGACCGATTTACAGGTAACTAAAACGGTTTAAAGGTATAGTGTGGACAGGGCCTAAGAGTGGGGGTAGCGCGACCCCTACTGAGTAAAACCATTTTCCGCATCACATCCTCAGTACTGACCAGGACTTGCCCGGACAGGGTATTGCATATCAGCCTTTTTGTAATGTTTTTTGCTTTTAATAAACATAAACGGATCTATAAATTAACATACCGATATATGTTTTAAAGACAAGGCAAAGCACAACAATGTAATGAATTTCGATTTTAGATCTCGTGTGAAATTTGTAGCGTTACAGACACAAATTAGAATGGCGTCACACTGCTTTTTTCTATTTATGTTAACTGTATGATTACATTATTGAGGTTGGAATAGCCAACATATTGGCATGTGTACTTTTATATGGTCTACATAACTGCTGGTGAAAACGAATCCACCACGCACTCTATCTGTGGTGAAACTGACATTGTTTCAACAAAAAACATTTAAGGTAATGGTTGCTTGTGATGTCATAATTACCGTCAATCGTCACACTCCTACCTAGAACTACGTACCATCCAGTTCATTGCACCGCATTCTCAGCATGCTCGGTGGCCTTCTGCTACCATGTTTTTTGTAAAAGCTTGCGCAATAGGTTGAAGGGGAAGAGCCGATGTGGTACTTGCCCAATAGGATAACAAACTACAACTCCCAGCCTGCTTTGTAAAAAGCGTGACCCTCCCGCTCAATGTCCTTGCCCACATAAGGTCTGGTGGCTCATTGGTCGCTGTGCCGGTTTTGCTATAAGAGAGGCTGAGCGTTTCTATCACAGCGGTGTTGCCTCAGGGAGTAAAGGTAAGAGGAGAAAATGTGCAGTTTATGTATTTGGTAATTAATAATACATTTAAAATAAACAAAAAAAAAGTAGCCGACACCATTAGGGAGCAATTGGAATGGTGAGAACAGGCGTTTGTATGCTAAGAGCCATCAGCGACTAGCCATATATATTATATATATATATATATATATATATAATATATATATATATATATATATATATATATATATATATATAAAAAAAAGAAGTTATTGTGAGTGAATGTTGTAAAACGAGCGTTTTGCGGGTAACGAGGATGTCTTGGCGAACAATGCAGCATGATCACAACCAGGTGGCTTCTGCCTTTTCGCAGTGCAGGTTATAAATGTATGTATGTATGTATGAATGAAGTAGTCATTTTAGTGTGTGTGATTACTATATAGAATATTTACATATATATAATATTTCGTCTTAGCCATTTAGTTATATCCTTAGGAATTACTGCTTTACGTCGTTTTCAATCCAATGCCATTCGGGCCTACCGGCATCTATTCTCGGATACTCCCAGAACAGTGGAGATTGTGGTTTAGGCAGAATCCGGTTCCTCTTGTGAGCAGCATGGCGAGTTTTAGCTGCGGTGTCATTTTTTAATATAAAAACACAAGTAACACAAGCTTTTAGCAAGCGTGCTGCTTGGATCAGTGTTTTTAGTTTAATAAAAAGGGGCACGACATACGAGTGGGGCAACTAAGGAAGGCCTAAAGTTAATAGTGATGTGTAGCAAATGCGATCGGGTGGAAACAGACCGGATAACTATTTACGTCATTCATTGTAACAGTCACACCTTTTCTAATAATGAAAGAAAATACGTAGCGTCTTGATGAAAGAACTCTTTATACTGTTCGTGCCGCGTCGCCTCGATAACTGATGCCTATTTGAGGGCAACCCCCTTCTCGTAGTAGACACACCGGTGCTAGGCCATGCTTTTTATGCGGGGATGCTGACGAGTTACCGAGTCAGAGGCGCATTTACAAACTAACGCTAATGTGGAAGAGCTCAGTCATTAAAGCAAAGCATATACATTGTACACAGTTTACCAGGAAATATGCCTTGGTTTGTGATTAAGGATTAGTCGTTTGAAACATATTTCAGTTACTTTATCATGAAACATATGTACGTTATGTGAAATTGCAAGTTTAAATACATGAATGAATGAACACAACTAGGATGACGACTACTTGTGTCCTTGAGGAATTTGTATAATTCTGTGCATGTATGTATATGTGTGTGTATATATATAATATATATATATATATATATATATATATATATATATATATATATACACACACATGCATGCATAAGCTTGTTGATGGTTGAGAATATACAATGTGCAGAATGGTCTTGCTTGAGCCACCACAATGCAGCTTCATAAGTATTTGTTCATTTTAAAACAAGTGTTCTTCACCTAGGTTGCTTTCTTCAATTGGAATATCATCATCTTGATCTGCAAACATGCCCTCTGATCTGGCAAAGAAAAAGGCAGCCAAGAAGAAGGAAGCAGCCAAGGCTCGCCAGCGGCCGAAGAAGGGTGAGGAAGAGAATGGCGAGGTGGAGCAGCAAGAAAGCCAGGAGAACGGGGTTAAAGTCGATGGTAAGAAACAGAACAATATTAAATAACATGGAGCGATGTGTTTTTAAAAAGTGATTGTTTGTTTTGCACGGATGCACATGAAGGTCCATACTGTAGCTTTTTTTTATTTTTAAATACATGTTTAGATTGTGTGGGTTAAATATTAGAGCGAATATTTGACATATTCAGATAGAAAACTTCAGATTTCTTATTTGCTACAAATTACAAAAATACCTACACTTATTTACCGCCTCATCAAACATGGCAAATGAAAGAGCTCTGTGTGAAGACTGGACTAGGGCAGCGTACTTTGGCTCACTGTCTTGGGTGCTCACAGCTGGCAATTTCAAACCTAGCGATGGTATGACCAAACACATTCTTCAATGAAAAGTCATGAACAGGGAGACCTAGAGTCACAACACCTGCCCAAGATCGACCAGCAGCATCTTCGTGGTGTCAGTTGTTAATCGGCACACTAGTCACTGCACCTGAAGAACATGTACCAATGTCTCTGCGGGTAGCTATCAACATAAGTATTTACAGTTTAAAAGTTCTTTTTAAATTTTCATTTTAGCACCTAAGTGAAAAAATGACTTGTGCTCATTCCAGATCGAAGTATTAATAATTCTCAGGAGCTTCCATTGACATTGTCATTTTGTAGATGCTCCTCTCGTAAGCTAGTGTTTGCTAGTCTGCACTCTGCTCTGATACTCTGCTAAAACCCTTTTCCGCTGGTGCTAAAGATACAGGTATTGCAATTGCTGCAAGTTTTCTGAAAGCAGGAAAGATGTCTGAATAGTTCTCAATAAAAACCCTGCAGGTCTTGTGGATGGTCTTAAAACCATGATTTGAGTGCGTTTTACTTGTCCAAATTCCTGGCTGAGTGTCAACAGGTAAGATACTCTGATACAGATTACTGACTTGCTCTAATACCAGGGATGCGCGCAGTGCTACATGGGATACTGAGATCTCTGCTGCTTTTATTTATTTATTTTATTTATTTTTAAAAAAGGATGCAGGGAGCAGTGGAACCATTTTTACATGTTTCATTGTCTAAAACTACTTCATAATATAAACTAAATTATTGTATATGGATGAAAAGGGGATCTGTTGTCTTTTATATCTGTTTTAGAAACGTTATTAAAACGTCCTGCATCTAACCCAATCCTGCGTAAACGTGACCTCTGAAATGTGGTGTCAGCTTTATGTACTATTTATTTCAGGAATAAACTAAACAACTTTAACTTGAACTGCTATTTGGCATCCATTGTTTTGTAGTTAATTCACTGGGGTAAGGCGCAAGGCCTACTCAACATATTCTGTACTCCTGTGATATTTTCCTACTTTGACTTGCTACTTTAACATTTTGCTGTAAAACACAAGTCATGCCCCCCAGCCCCTGCTGCTATGCAGCCTCTGCCTGAGTTCTGAGCAATGTAATGGCTTTCTTTTTGAAAATGAACGAATTTTAAATTGAGAGAATATCTGAACATGAAAATCCTGTGTTCCTCCCAACACTAATTTATCAAGATTATTTAAGATAACTACAATTTAACAAGCCACTTGCTTAATTTGGGGTCAAAATAGCCTGTTACTGGTTATGAAACAAACTGTTTGACTTTACTTTCATTATACAATTACAGAAATGGCAAGTCTGACCAAGGGAATAGATGAATTTGAACTTAAGAAGACTGAAGCACGAGCTGTTACTGGTGTTTTGGCCTCGCATCCCAACAGCACAGATGTGCATATCATCAGTCTCTCTCTAACTTTCCATGGACAGGAGCTGCTCACTGACACCAGTCTGGAGTTGAACTCTGGCAGGCGCTATGGACTCATAGGGCTTAACGGCACAGGTATTGGATTTGTATGTGCAGTAAAACCATACCTGAATGAGATGCAGACAGTATTGTATTTGAAATCAGTCTTAATCACCTAGCTGCCCATTTATTTTGGCAATTTCCATGTTAAACTGCTTTTTTTTTTTTGCTATATTTTTAAATACAAACTTTTTTTATTGTGATTATGATAAATGGAAGTGCAGTATTTCAATAGAACTTAAGTAACAATTAGTTTATAATTGTAGCATTATAATATAGATCATAACATATTTATTTTACAATGGCAGTATTACTTGTGTAGGCATGTCACTTTTTAGAAATTATTTTTTGTGTGATAGATTTCAAAGCAGACGCACTTCAAACCCTTGTCAATGCTAACGTCTATCTAGCACATATACATCAGAAAACTTGAGCCTCAAATTTTCAATCACATCATATACAATATCTTCACCCGTTTCAGGAACGGGTGTATAGCGCTGTTTTATATGAATTCTGTGAAGTGTAGATACAATAAATAGGTTTTGACCAGTACCAAACCTGACAAGGCTTCCTTGCAGCCTGTAACACCAACATATAAAGAAATCTCCTCATTTTATTCTCTGTAGTTACATAGGCTTCCATTTTTCGCACTCAGCTGTGTGTATACAGATGACCCGGTCTGTCAATCACATTTCTAAGGGACTGCTGCCATCAGCCAGTAAAGAATACAGCTACATACACTTTTACAATGGTGTTCTTTTTTTTTTCGTTGAAGCGCATTAAAAAGATATGTTAAACTTTGCAGATGCACTTATAAGCGCCTGCACTGTTTTCTCACAGGAGTCCATGACACATTTGGACTTGCATGAGCATGTGTAGTTGATGCATGCCTATTGCATAAAATGAACTTGTCTTACCCTGACAGGTAAATCCATGTTACTGTCTGCCATTGGTCACCGTGAAGTACCAATCCCTGATCACATTGATATCTACCATCTCACTCGTGAGATGCCTCCCAGTGAAAAGACTGCCCTTGAGTGTGTGATGGAGGTGGACCAGGAGAGAATTGTACTGGAGAAAGAAGCAGAAAGGCTTGCACATGAAGATGGTGAGTAAAATAAAAAAAAAAAATACAGCTGAAGACTTGCGACTGCAGGCTTTAGATTCTTCATTATTCAATGACTTTGATCATGGGCAAGTCCTTGTACTCAGCCATAGCTCTGAACTGGTTTAATGCAGGACTGTACTAGCGACTTTGCGAACTAGGAGGTGATTTGTGTGTGAGGCTACATTTATAGGCATAATGGAAAGAACCCCATACTGCAAAATGGAGATATATAATATGGAGGATACTTTTCTGTTGTGTTAATCTGTGGCTGCTTTGTAGCGGAGTGTGAAAAGCTGATGGAATTGTATGAGCGTCTGGAGGAGCTGGATGCAGACAAGGCAGAAGTGAGAGCCTCGCGCATCCTTCACGGTCTGGGCTTTACTGCAGCAATGCAGAGAAAGAAAATGAAGGACTTCAGTGGTGGCTGGAGAATGAGAGTTGCCCTTGCCAGGTGAGGAAGGATTTACATAGGTGTTTACTTTAAGATACAGTGTGTAGCTGTATGCAGTGTAGTTTATTTTAATTGTATGATGCTGTATGTACCGAGACTTACAGTTATGATCTGAATAACTTTTGCTGTCACGGTTTTATGCAATTTTCATGATTTTCTAAATGCAATATTAAGGCATGGAGTTCATGAGAGGTTTACTGTGCTAATGTTTCAAACTGTTCTTTCTAGAGCTCTGTTCATAAAGCCTTTCATGCTGTTGCTAGATGAGCCCACAAACCATCTGGATCTGGATGCCTGTGTGTGGCTAGAGGAGGAGTTGAGTTCGTAAGTGTTACATTGTATGCCTTACCATACCATTTTAAAATGCAGCCTGGGTTGCCCCTGCTAAACTCCCCAGCTACAGTTAAAAGGTGCTTCTAAAGTAGCAATATGTTGAATGTCAGTAAAGCTTTCAAAACAAAATGTTGGGTTTGCATTCTGCTTGGTATACAACTATCCACACAAGTAAAGTGCAGTGTGTGTGTATCTATCTGTATAGCTAAAGTTTTTTTTTTTTTTTCTTCTGTTTTAGTTTTAAGAGAATTCTAGTACTGATCTCCCATTCGCAGGACTTTCTTAATGGTGTTTGTACCAACATTATGCATCTGCAGAATAGAAAACTCAAGTATTATACGGTAAGTTCAATTTTTTTCCAGTTTGGAAACCAACTTTTATTTAGAGTTGATTGGTTTTGTTGAACTTCAAACCCTTATTGTAGGTTCCTCGTTTCTCTAAAAGGCGTGAGAGTATGTTGACCTGAGTGCTTGGAGAGTGGGAATGGCTTTAGGTACATCAGTGTTAAACCGGGTCCACACCTGAGCAATCAGTTGCGCAACCCAATTGCTCCTGAAATCGTACAACTCCGTCCATATCTGAGCCATTACTTCTGCAACAATGTTCCTGCATCTACAAGTTAACTTTGCATAACTAGTCGCTCGGGTGTGGACCCAGCTTTACAAAACTAATGTTCCATTCCATGGGGTGGGGGGACGGCACTGCTGTGTAATGATGCAAACAAAAGGCCGAATTGTAGCGCTGCTGCTGTGCAGTATGTTCTCAGTGCAGTGGTGCTGTGACAAAAATGGACCGAAGCGTTTTTCTGAACCATCAGCGCTGTCCCCTTCTGAATGTGTGTGGGTTTTTTTTTTCCTTTAGTCTTTTTTTTAAATCTACAGTGCCGGAATCCTGGTAGTACTACTTTTTTCATCATATTAATAGCTGTAATTTACCTGTGTGGTTGAAAATTAGTATATACATTAAGTATATTCTTACCATTTTATATTTAAAAACATGCAATTGAAGAACTCCAATATTAACACCTCTCCTGCTAAATAACCCATTTTACAAAAGTGCTATTCCTATTTCAGAGGTATTAACTGATCTCTATTTTTAAACAAGGGAAACTATGATCAGTACATTAAGACCAGGGAGGAACTGGAAGAGAATCAGATGAAACGTTACAACTGGGAGCAGGACCAGATTTCACACATGAAGGTAAACCCTGCACCCTAGTGGATCTTAGCAGAATTACTCTTGGTACACCTACACATACACAGGGTATTTGAGACTGTAACAGTACATTAAGGACATCGTCCTGATAGGATATTTGTATAATTTATAACAAGATCAAATGATCGTTTAATTGTTAAAATACTGAAAGTTGGAGTGGGGGTGTATTTGCAAAGCTTGTTAACTTGCATAAAACGCTTTGGATATGAAAAGGTGATTTGCTTATTGTGCAGAATTACTTAAGGGGCAAAACAGAATTTTAAAATTAAATAAAATATGTTTATACTCAATCTGCTAAATGTATTCATTACTCTTTACCATGTTTTTAAAATAGCCACTCTTTTTGAGCTTTCTTTCTAGAAGTGGAAAGCAATATACCGATCTTTTATAGAACAGAGTAGCTAGACGATCATTCTGAAGCAGGTCTTTGACAGGATAGGTAATTGTATGTATTTTTTTTCCCCCAGAACTATATTGCACGATTTGGTCATGGCTCTGCTAAGCTAGCCAGACAGGCCCAAAGTAAAGAGAAAACCTTGCAGAAAATGGTGGCATCGGGTTTGACTGAGCGAGTGGTAAATGACAAGGTAAATGCTTTTCACGTGTATTTGTGTAACTGTAGGGCCCTAAAATACCACAAGATGGCAGTTTCACAATGTAATTTTGTTTGATCTTCGAACCATTACTCCTTCACTTTTTTTTTTTTTGTTTAAGAAAAGTAATTGGTTGTAATAGTTATATATTCAATAAGGAAATCCTTATTCTTTGGTTTTGTGTTCAGTATGGGGGAACTGTTGTGATGCGATATAACAAAAGGCTGAATTGTAGGACCGCTGCTCTGCAGTATTTTCAGTTCAGTGCAATGCCACCATTTCAAATGGACTGAAGTGTTTTTTTCTGATCTTCGCAGTGTCACCCATATAAAAGGGTCAATATCACCTGAGGTGTTAATTGGGGAATAACTGACTGGTACAAATGTTTCTTAATAATTTGTAGATTACTGACTAAGCAGAATGAAATTGAGCAAAAAAGTATTCTCTATGCCAGGGGTGTGTAATTCATATCGCCCGACGCCCAGGACAACAAGTTTTGCCATCGGACAAGTACTATATTTTATTAATTTTTTTGATAGAAAAACTCCAGTAGATTTCTAGGGTATCGCACAATGTCACACAAAGCTTAAATTCCATGCAAAAATATATACAGAGTACCCAAACACATACCATTTTAATTAACAAACCCTCAGTCACACACACTAACACATTACTGTTACATTGCTTTTGTCTATAGTAGGAGCCCAGTAAAGTTTGACAGCCAGCTCTAGGAAGAATATTTCACATAATAATTACAAAAACCTTTAAACTATTTTATATGTAACAGGTGGTTGGCAGTAGGTTTGTAAAGCTATACATTGACTGTTTAATACAGCTTTGCGCTGTGAGACTGACAGCGCAACGCCCACAAGACAAAATAATTTGTTTATCCAATGGTCATATAGGAAACAAACATATTAAACAAGTGTCATCTTTCTTCAGGGTAATGTAGTTTAGAAACCAATCCTTTTTACCCATCCACACAGGTAAACATTCTACCTGTTTCTTGAAGGATCCCAGGGTGTCAGCTTCAACAACATTACTGGGGAGTTGATTCCAGACCCTCACAATTCTCTGTGTAAAAAAGTGCCTCCTATTTTCTGTTCTGAATGCCCCTTTGTCTAATCTCCATTTGTGACACCTGGTTCTCGTTTCTTTTTTCAGGCTGAAAAAGCCCCTTGGGTCGACACTGTCAATACCTTTTAGAATTTTGAATGCTTGAATTAGGTCGCCACGTAGTCTTCTTTGTTCAAGACTGAACAGATTCAATTCTTTTAGCCTGTCTGCATATGACATGCCTTTTAAGCCCGGAATAATTCTGGTCGCTCTTCTTTGCACTCTTTCTAGAGCAGCAATATCTTTTTTTTATAGCGAGGTGACCAGAACTGCACGCAATATTCAAGATGAGGTCTTACTAGTGCATTGTACAGATTTAACATTACTTCCCTTGATTTAAATTCAACACTTTTCACAATGTATCCGAGCATCTTGTTAGCCTTTTTTATAGCTTTCCCACATTGTCTAGATGAAGACATTTCTGAGTCAACAAAAACTCCTAGGTCTTTTTCATAGATTCCTTCTCCAATTTCAGTATCTCCCATATGATATGTATAATGTACATTTTTATTTCCTGCGTGCAGTACCTTACACTTTTCTCTTAAATGTCATTTGCCATGTGTCTGCCCAGTTCTGAATCTTGTCTAGATCATTTTGAATGACCTTTGCTGCTACAAAGTGTTTGCCACTCCTCCTACTTTTGTGTCGTCTGCAAATTTAACAAGTTTGCTTACTATACCAGAATCTAAATCATTAATGTAGATTAGGAATAGCAGAGGACCTAATACTGATCCCTGTGGTACACCACTGGTTACCACACTCCATTCTGAGGTTTTTCCTCTAATCAGTACTTTCT
Organism: Polyodon spathula; assembly: GCF_017654505.1. Classification (NCBI taxonomy): domain Eukaryota; kingdom Metazoa; phylum Chordata; class Actinopteri; order Acipenseriformes; family Polyodontidae; genus Polyodon; species Polyodon spathula. The sequence continues at coordinate 20,143,390 of NC_054537.1, read as the reverse complement.
GTTTTCTACATGTTAACCACTCCCTAATCCATGTACATGTGTTTCCTTGAATCCCAACTGCGATCAGTTTGAGAATTAATCTCTTCTGCGAGACTTTGTCAAAAGCTTTCTGGAAATCTAAATAAACCATGTCATATGCTTTGCAATTATCCATTATCGATGTTGCATCCTCAAAAATCAAGCAAGTTAGTTAGACACGATCTCCCTTTCCTAAAACCATGTTGACTGTCTCCCAGTACCCTGTTACCATATAGGTAATTTTCCATTTTGGATCTTATTATAGTTTCCATAAGTTTGCATATAATAGAAGTCAGGCTTACTGGTCTGTAGTTACCTGGTTCAGTTTTGTTTCCCTTTTTGTGGATCGGTATTACGTTTGCAATTTTCCAGTCTGTCGGTACCACCCCTGTGTCAAGAGACTGCTGCATGATCTTGGTTAGCGGTTTGTAAATTACTTCTTTCATTTCTTTGAGTACTACTGAGAGGATCTCATCCGGCCCAGGGGATTTGTTTATTTTAAGAGCTCCTAGTCCCTTTAACACTTCTGCCTCTCTAAAGTTATTTAAAACTGGATAGGAACTGGATGGCATGTGGGGCATGTTGTCAGTATCTTCCTTTGTAAAAACTTGTGAAAAGTAATCATTTAATATATTTGCTATTTTTTTTTTCTTCATCTACGATTTTGCCATTTGTATCTCTTAAACATTTAATCTCCTCTTTGAATGTTCGCTTGCTGTTGTAATATTGGAAAAACATTTTGGAATTGGTTTTAGCTCCCTTAGCAATGTTCATTTCTATTTCTCTCTTGGCCTTTCTAACTTGGGTTTGCAGTTCCGTGTACTTTCTTTTTGGTCCTTTTTTAATGCTCTGTAAAGTGCCTTTTTTCACTGAATATTTTTTTTAATTGATCTATTAAACCATTTTGGCAATTTAGTTTTACATTTAGATTTGTCTACTTTAGGGATGTAATTGTTTTGCGCCTCTAGTACTACATTTTTGAAGAACAACCATCCTTCTTCTGTGGGTGTTTTCTCTATTTTACTCCAGTCTACTTCTGTTAGTCTCTGTTTCATACCTTCATAGTTTGCTTTTCTAAAATTGTAAACCTTAGCTTTAGTCTTTACTTTTGGGGTTTTAAAAAACACTTCAAATGAGACCATGTTGTGGTCTGAGTTTGCCAGTGGTTCTCTGACCTCTGTTTTAGTTATTCTGTCTTTGTTATTTGAAAAGACTAAATCAAGGCATGCCTCCCCTCTAATCGGTGCCTTGACAAATTGTGTTAGGAAGCAGTCATTTGTCATTTCCACCATTTCAATTTCATCCTTCGTGCTACCCACCGGGTTTTCCCATTTTATATGGGGGAAGTTGAAATCCCCCATTAGTATGGCTTCTCCTTTGCTACACGCATTTCTAATGTCATTGTATAACAGATTATTTTGCTCACCGTCTGATTCTGGCGGTCTATAGCATGCTCCTATTATTATGCCCTTTGAATTTTTGTCCGTTATTCTGACCCATATTGATTTGGCTTTATTTTCTTTGTCCAGGTTTAACACCTGGGCTTCAAGACTTTCTTATGTATAGCGCTACCCCTCCTCATCTTCTGTCTTTCCTATATAGTGTATACCCACAAATATTATATTCGTCCCCATCACTCTGACAACTACGTTTCTGTAACACCTGTCACATCAGTTACCTGTTAGTGCAGTAGCTTCAAGTTCTATTTTTGTTTCTGATACTTCTAGCATTTAGATAATTACATTTAATGGTTGTCTTACCCGAGTTGCTGTCCTTTTTTTGATGCGGTCTCCCTTCTGTTTTTTTTGTTTATTTCTCCCCCCTTTCCTTTCTAGTTTAAATGCTTCTGAACCTGCTCGAGGATCTTTTCTCCAAGTAGACTGGTTCCCTTGTTATTTAAGTGCAGTCCGTCCCGTCTATACAGATAGTCCTCGTTGTAGAATGTGGTCCAATGATCAAGATAGGTGAAGTCTTCCCGTGTACACCACGTCTTCAGCCATGCGTTTTGATTAATTATTTCCAGCTGTCCATATGGTCCTTTGCAAGGTGCTGGTAGTATACCAGAAAATACCACAGTTTTGGTTTTCTCTTTTAATTTCCTTCCTAGCTCTCTGAATTTGTTTTGCAGGGATTTTGGTCTGTCTCTTCCAATGTTGTTTGTACCGATGTGGACGACTACTACCGGGTCGTCTCCTGTTCGTTCTAGGAGCCTGTCCACATTCTCAGTGATGTGCTTGACCGAGGCTCCCGGAAGGCAGCACACTGTTGTAGTAAGGGGGTCCAAACTGCGAATTGAACTTGCTGTATTTCTCAATATGGAGTCCCCAACAATCCTGACCTCCCTTCTTTTTGCTGTCTGGTCACCACTGTCAATAGGGTCCTGGATGTTGTTCTGCTCATCAAAATTCTGAAGTGACTCATTTGTTGGTTGTTTTGATTTCTGGTGGTTGTGTTTGACGAAGTTTCTTTTTTTTCCCTGCTTCTGCCTACCTGAACCCAGCTGTTCTGACCTTCTATCTCCCTGGTGGCTTTCAGTCTGTTAGGGGTGATGCAGACTTCCATGAATTGTGGGTGTGCTAGTTCCTCAAGATCCTGTTGCTGTCTCACTTCTTCCAGCTCCATTTCTAGCATACTTACTAGTTTATGCAAGTCCTGGATCGCGCGGCACTTTACGCATACTTTGTTTAGCTCCACTGGGTTTTCTCGGATTTTCCACATCAAGCAGGTGTCGCAGATTACTGGCTTGAAGACCATGTTGAGGGTTTTTTTTTTTTTTTTTTTTTTTTTTTTTTTTTTTTTGAAGTTTAGTTTCTTCTGCAGCCGTCAACCTGCTTCTAAACTGCTCTGTACTTTTCCACGCCTGTACTTCTCCCACTCGCTGTCGCTTCCACTCGCTGTCGCTGGGAAGACTGCCTCGTTTAACTGCGTTGTTCTGCTGTGCTGTTGGCTCCTCCCCTCGCCCGTGTCTCAGAACGGCGCTGAATTTGAATCAGCTGCTCAGAGTTTCAGCTTGTTTGTTATCAGTAAAACACACATGGCTGTTTGACTTTGAGCTGCTGCTGTGTTTCCCCAGTGTCCTGTGTTTTCTGATTAAAGCAATTCAAGATGCAATTTCTCCTTACTGCTTCTAAACTGTTCTGTACTTTTCCATGCCTGTACTATTTCCACTCGCTGTCGCTGGGAAGACTCCACTTATGTCATGATGTAAACATTTTATTAAGCACTAACTGATTGTGTTCATTGTTTAAATAAAAGCATAATGCTACGTTGTATTCTATGTGTTTTGTGGGATGGTAAGAGGACAAGTAGTTTTTGTTAAAAAAAAATATGCACATCCCTGTATGGACTTTTCAACATTAATATTTTATAGATATTGACAACTAAACAGAATTAAATTGTGCTTTAAGTACTACTGATGGAACATTTATTACACATGACTGAAGCCCAATTAGATCATTAATTTGGTCCTAAAGGGAACCGATAAAGTGGTGCTGGGGTTTCTTTCAGTCCTGATGTACATACCTACTAATCCTGTTGCATCCTTACCTTGCAGACTCTGTCATTTAGTTTTCATCCTTGTGGGAAGATTCCTCCTCCAGTTATCATGGTTCAGAATGTCAGCTTTAGATATGCACAAGACGGGGTAAGTTTCCTAAAATATTTAAAACAATATTTTTTTTAAGTTCAGTTAGTCACAAGCCTAAATGTAATGTTAAAGTAAATACACTGTTAGTCACATTTCAACAACTATTGAGGTAGTGTGAATAGGTTGAAGTCAGCTGACAGGTATAATTCATTTTGCACTTTTTAAATGTGTGGCTTTTTTTTTTTGTTAGTTTTCACAAACTCTTGTTCCTTTTAGCTATGTTTTGGGCACTGCTGGAGTATGATGTAACAAAAGGCCGAATGATAGTGCCACTGCCATGCAGTATGTTCTCAGTGCTATTGTGCAGTGACAAATGGACCAAAGCGTTTTTCTGATCCACTGGTAGTGTCTAAGCATTCCCAAAGATTAGGACAATTATTGTACAAGCTTTGCCCTGTGATAAACCTGCTGAAAACAGAAGGGGTTTTGTTTTTTTATATAGCCACTGATCTACAAAAACCTTGAGTTCGGTATTGATTTGGACACGAGGGTGGCTCTGGTTGGTCCCAATGGAGCTGGAAAGTCTACGTTGCTCAAGCTGCTTGCAGGAGAGGTAAAGAAGTATATCTTTTCAAGAAATATGTGAAATTTTATAACAAAACTCTCAGTGCACCCTAAATAGTGTTAAAGTTTTACTTGTAATGTAGGGGTTTATGTGCACACCAAACTAAAGCTGCTTTTTTTTTTTTTTTTTTTTTTGCTAGGTGCTTCCATCAGATGGCATGATCAGGAAACATTCTCATGTTAAGATTGGCAGGTACCATCAGGTAACTTTTTTTTTTTTTTTTTTTTTTTTTTTTTTTTGTAGAAATGTATTGCAACATGTTTTGCCTTGCACAGATTTACCACCTGCACAGAATTTGCGTGACAGTATACATCTATAAACAAAGAATCACAATATTCGTGTGAATGTGAAAAAGGGTTTGAATTGGCTGTCAGCCCCACTAATTGATATTAGTTAAGCTCTCTTGTTTATAAAAGGTGCAGCTCTGCTGCACAGGGAGGTGTGTAAAGATGAGCTGCAAGTGTTGAGTTAAGTGATGGTCAGATATGTGTCGTTGTACTTTACTAGTCCAATTTTGAATGACTATATAAACATAAATACAATTTTTTGACCCAGCGCTAATTTATTAAGTACTGAAACTCTCCTAGTCTTAACTGTTCTAACAATATTATAATATAGCTAATGTATTTTGGATGTGTGTTAAATGTTTAAGTGTACCATCTTGTTCTTAGCATTTAACAGAGCAATTGGAGTTGGATCTGTCTCCTCTAGACTACATGATGAAATGCTACCCAGAAATCAAAGAGAGGGAGGACATGAGGAAAATCGTTGGTAGATACGGACTCACTGGTAAACAGCAGGTATTGGCAGCAGATTACCTTCAGTTATGCTTCTTCCAGCCATCGGTGTATGTGTCCAGTTCTGAGGTTGTATTGAGCACACTGGGCTTTAGATGAGCCACAGTTCTATTGGCAAACATAGCAAAATGGTTATACATCCTGAACCATGAGGGCTGTAGCTAAAACCTGGCTCAAAGGTTTGGCTTAACAATAAATGTTACTGAAATGTAGGAAACAAAAAATATTAAGAATTCACATCAAGCTTTTAAAATGATGTTCCCTGCAGACAAAGTGTTAATGTCTATGTACAGAGAGCACTGCTAAAACTGAGTTGTCATATTTCCTCCCAGGTAAGCCCTATCCGAAACCTGTCTGACGGTCAGAAATGCCGGGTGTGCTTTGCATGGCTGGCCTGGCAGAACCCTCACATGCTGTTCTTGGACGAACCTACAAATCACCTGGATATTGAGACTATTGATGCACTGGCTGATGCCATCAATGAGTTTGAAGGAGGAATGATGCTGGTCAGCCATGACTTCAGGCTTATTCAGCAGGTAAGGGAGTTGCTGCTGGTAGAGTGGGTGTTGGGGTTCAAGGCTGACTCTGGCTTTGTGCTTTTGGAGGTATAGGACTAGTATACCTAGTTGTTATTGAGCTTGTGTGAACTAAGACTTCTGCAGTTTCTGTATCCATTTCTTCTACAATTGCTGGCACCCATGAGTAAATCTGTCTTTTATATGTGAATCTGTTTGTTTTGTGGTACCTTCTGGTCCAGTTATTGTGACTTTTTTGAATATCGGTTATTGAGTTGCATCCAAGTCATACCCTTTCTCCACTTGAAATGTTACGAAATACTTTAAATGCATCCAGACTTGAGGCTGCAGGGTCAAGTTACATTAATTTGGTTTGTGTGCTTATTTCCATTAGGTGGCTCAGGAGATCTGGGTTTGTGAGAAACAAACCATAACCAAATGGAACAGAGGCATCTTGGCGTACAAAGAGCACTTGAAATCCAAAATGATACGTGATCCCTGAACATCTTCCTGACTTGACTGCCCGCATTCGTAATTCGTAGTGGAAAAGACATCTTCCCCAACCCCCCCTTTTTTAGAAAACAAAAAGCATGCTGAAAAGCCCAACAACCCCCCCCCCCAACTTCTCACTTCATTCAAAATGGTAACCTGAAACCATCCAACTCTCATCTATAGCCAAGAACTTCATCCTGTGTACTGTCAGAATAAACAGTCTTTGAACATTTGGACATTCTCAAGCTAGTGATACGTGCACTTTCCTTTTTTATTATATATATTTTTTTTTTTTTCAAGAACTGTTTGGTCATTTTATTATTTAACAATGTATCTGCAATAAAGGTTTATTTGAAACAAGAATTAAGTTCAGATAAACAACCTGTTTTAACTAGTAATTTGTGTTGGGAATGGGGTGACAATGACTGGAATCGATTGCATCCCTTTGTCCACAAATTGGTGTGAAACATCTGTAAATGGCAGTGATTTATTAAAGGGAGGTATTCTGTGCTTCAGAGCGACTGCACTGTATGCACATTACTGTTGTAATGTCTAATCAAGTTAACACATTGTGCATTGTTTACATAGTGTGGACTGCCTTATCCAGTTTAACTTTTGGGATGTTGAAGATTAGTGGTAATCGGGATCTGTGCAACCAACCCTCAGTATTTACAGATGTAATTGTACACTTAAACAGTTAAGCATTCCTGATGGGTTGAGTCTGGACCTACATGCTACTGCTAATACCTCAAACCATTTAGTGGGCAACTTCAGATTTTTAGTCTTGAAATTCTGAGGAAAATTCTAATAGCACCTTTTGCTTGGCTGCAATATTGCAGTCATGTGAAATCTATTTTTGTTTTCAAATTAATCATGATTGTTTTACAAGAAAGATAAACCTCTTTTTGTATTAAATTTGTACTAGAAAAACACCATTGTAGCAAGATCTCATCTCACAAACCATCTGAGACAAGTGCCCTAGTCCCTGCCAAAGAGAAACATACCCATAACATGATGCTACCACCACAATGCTTCACAGTAGGGATGGTGTTCTTTGGGTGATGAGCTGTGTTGGGTTTGTGCCAAACATAACACTTTGCATTTAGGCCAAAAAGTTCCATTTTAGTTTTGTCAGACTACAAAACTTTTTGCCACATGGCTACAGAATCTCCTGAGTATTTTTTTGCATACTTCAAATGGGATTCAAGGTGGGCTTTCTTGAGTAATGGCTTCCTTCTTGCCACCCTACCATACAGGCCAAATTTGTGGAGTGCTTGGGATATTGTTGTCAAATGCACACTTTGACCAGTCTTGGCCATAAAAGCCTGTAACTCTTGCAAAGTTGCCATTGGCCTATTGGTAGCCTCTCTGAGCAGTCTCCTCCTTGCTCGGTCATCCAGTTTGGAAGGACTGCCTGATCTAGACAAGGTCTTAGTGGTGACATACACCTTCCACTTCTTAATAATCATCTTGACAGTGCAACAAAGGATATTCAAGGCCTTTAATATTTTTGTATGACCATCTCCTGATCTGTGCCTTTCAACAACTTTGTCCTGAAGTTCTTTTGAAATCGCCTTGGTGCTTATGGTTGAGTCTTTGCTTTAAAATGCACTACCCAGCAGAAGGAACCTACAGGAACTGCTGAATTTATCCTGACATCATGTGAATCACTACAATTTAACATAGATGGAGACCACTTAACTTGGTGGGTGATTTTAAAGGAGCTAATTTAGGATTGCTTTTACAAGGGGGTGGACACGTACCCAACCAAGCTATTTCAGTTTTTATTTTTAATTAATTTTCTACAGATTTCTTGAATATTTTTTTTCACTTGGAAGTTGTGGGGTAGGATGTGTAGATAAATGAAAAAAAAAAAAAAATTTTAATGCATTTTAATTCCAGGCTATAAGGCAACAAAAGGTGAAAATTTTGAAAGGGGGTGTAGACTGTTTATAGGCACTATATATATATATATATATATATATATATATATATATATATATATATATATATATATATATATAAAATGCAATACACAGTTTTCAAACCAGTTAAAATTGGTTACAAGCATTACTTTAAAATCACTTGTTTTTAAAGTGATAGGAAATAACAAACACCAAAATTCTAGATGACACGTCAAATATATTCTAGTGTAGAGTATTCTGGGATGCATGGAACCTCTTCAGAATGATAAGTACATTTTTTCACTATAGATGGCACTATAATCTAAAACAAAACACCATCTAACCACATTCTTTCAGGGTAGCTGTAGATGACAAAATTAAGAATGTCATGAGCATTTATCACATATTACAGCTCTGTTATGATTTTGCAACAATTCAGGTTCTGAGAGCTATAAAGAAAAATCCAGGTGTACTAAAACATGCAGTGAACAAAGCAAGTTGAAATAGATTTGAAAAACTAAAAATTGGTCGGCTGAAACTGGTTATTTGAAACATGCAGCAATGAATATAGCAGAATGAACTATTACATTTTTCATGCCCCTTGGGTGGGCTAAATGCCCCACATTCTTCAGGAAGGAAACTTTTTTTTTTTTTTTAAATTGAAAATTCTGGAGTATTTATGATTGATACCTTTTTTATGTAGTCACAGAAAAAGTCACATTTCTAATTGTTCTAATGAAAGGTACATGAAAGTAGAGATTCAGCTTTAACATAAAACAAGTTATTACATAACCTGCATCAAATGAAAAATAACATGCACAAATTAATTTCATACTTTGACAAAAGTATTTGGACAATCAACATATTTTGTATGAAACCCATTTGTTGCTAATTATTGACAAGTATGATTGAAAACACATGATACTTATAGTATAAATAAATACATAATAGAGTGCTGGAAAATAAATTGGAAATTTGTGATAAAAAAAGCAACAAAAATGGTTAAAACTAAAGAGCACAGCAATGATATCAACATGGGAGTTATATAACTAAAGGAAAAAGGAGAAACTACCAGAAACATTTCAGAAAGACTCTGTTTACTGAAATGCACTGTGGGCTATTATTGACAAACACAGGAGGACAGGTACTGCCGCAACTAGTGTAGGGTGTGGAAGACCAAGATTTCAGCTTTCAGCAAGATTTGGAAGACGCATCATTCTAGCAGCCCGGCAAAATCTTCAGATTACTGAAAAAGATTTGACATAAGAATTGAGAGACGATGGTCAAGAAACTCACAAGCGAATAATTCAACGATACCTTAACAAGGTGAATGTCCATGGGTGAAAACCAAGATGCAAACCTTTTTAAAAACAACACACAAAAGAAAGCGATTTTAGTTTTCCACTGAATACTTGAAGAAGCACAAGAATCACAAGAATCCAAAATATAACTTTTTTTTTTTACCAAGAAAGCAACAGTGTGTTTGGTGGGAGACAAAACAATATTTACAGGCAGGGCCCTGCCCTGCTGCAAGAACTTATACTTATTAGCACAGTAGTTCTAAACAACATTGAGGCAGTAAATATTTTCCCCAGATAAGAGCTATCAACCAAAATGAGTCTTTTCTGAATATCTTTATAAGAAAAACAGCATTGAAATGTTTTGAGAAAACCTAAAGGGTTCACCTTGGAGTGTTGCTTTGCTCTTGAAACAATTTACTCTGCTGTTCAGACACAAACACAGCTGGTTACAGACAGAGGCACAACCTGGTAGTAAACTGCACTATACAGGCTTTGACAATAACAGTGACACTAGATTGTTTTTTTGGAAAGATCTGAAAGTGTACATACAGCTTGTGTCAGTGACAAGACAAAAGTTACATAAAAGCTCTATAGAATCAGTCAAATTTTCTGAATATGGAGGAAGTTGGGGGTGGTTTAAATGCTGTTCAGTTAAGGATAGGGCAGAATTTTTTCATGGTAAAAAATGGCTTATTTAACGGTCTACATATAGATATTTGATAATTAAAAATGTATTAAAGCAAAAAATAAAATAAATAATTTACATTGTCACATTCAAAATTTTTAATTTTCTCTAGCGTTATATATTATACAATGTTCCTAAATACTGAAATGCTTACCCAAAAAAACTATAAATGTAAATTGTAGAATATTTCATTTTTTCTATCCATGTGACAGACAGCGAATTAATCCTAGTCAACCATATCCCTCCCAACCTGTGAGGGCACTGTATAAAAGGAACAGTGTGCCCTGTACTGGATGGTTTGGCAATTCATTCCAGGGTCAGTCAGAAGCCGGCCATCCAGGAAGGGGGGGGAGTCACAATGCCAGAAGTGATAGCTCTAATGCGGTGTGCGAAGTGTCAGTCACTCTGTTCCTTTTGTTTTAGTTACAAGCGAACGTACCGGAAAAGTATAACTATGAGTACTGTATTTTGTTGTGTGTCTAATCTGTTTATTTGTAATTATTAGACGGCTAAACATGCGGGAGCTGTCACTGTCAAGCCAGCATTAACCCTGGATTAGAACTATTGCACCAAGTCACTAATCACTGTGTATTCACCACCAGCACGGGAGCACCGCAAAGCAAGTGGAGCTGGGCAGGGACATTATATTTGTGTATTACTGTTTCTCGAGACTGAAACGCAGTATTATTTCTCTGTGCAAACTACACATTGGTGTAGTTTATTGAGCGCTATTATTGAACGGTGCCAGACTGTGAACCTGATAATAAAATAACTGTTTGCACCATGAATTCTGTCTCTGTGTTATTATTAAAGCACTGCATGACCTCGACACCTGCGCACTACTAACCACTTTGCAACAATCCACCATTTAAAGACATTCTATTTTCACCATCATTGATTTATCATCAATAAATGCAAAAACAAAAACAGACGTGAAATTTCCACTTTTTGTACTGGACAGAGTGATCTTAGAAATACTTTTGAAACTTTTGTTGAATTTAAGTTATAAAAATATGTATATTTACAGTTTTCTTTTAGAAATGGGAATTGTCACAGGGAACTACATATTACACAACAACGGGTACATTTAACGGAAATAGCAAAATCCGAGATAACCGTGAAAAAATACAGTCTTAAGGCCACTACACACCAGATGCAATGCGACAAAATTAATAAAACCTACAGTACTGTGCAAAAGTTTTAGGCAGGTGTGAAAAAATGTGTGCTCTAAAGTAAGAATGCTTTCAAAAATAGATATGTTAATAGATTATATTTATCAATTAACTAAATGCAAAGTGAGTGAATAGAAAAAAAATCTAAATCAAATCCATATTTGGCGTGACCACCCTTTGCCTTCAAAACAGCATCAATTCTTCTAGGTACACTTGCACAAAGTCAGGGATTTCGTAGACATATAGACAGGTGTATGATTAAACAATTATACCAAACAGGTGCTAATGATCATCAATTCAATATGTAGGTTGAAACACAATCATTAACTGAAACAGAAAGAGCTGTGTAGGAGGAATAAAACTGGGTGAGGAACAGCCAAACTCAGCTAACAAGGTGAGGTTGCTGAAGACAGTTTACTGTCAAAAGTCATACACCATGGCAAGACTGAGCACAGCAACAAGACACAAGGTAGTTATACTGCATCAGCAAGGTCTCTCCCAAGCAGAAATTACAAGGCAGACAGGGGTTTCCAGATGTGCTGTCCAAGCTCTTTTGAAGAAGCACAAAGAAACTGGCAACGTTGAGGACCGTAGACGCAGTGGTCGGCCAAAGAAACTTACTGCAGCAGATGAAAGACACGTCATGCTTACTTCCCTTCGCAATCGGAAGATGTCCAGCAATGCCATCAGCTCAGAATTGGCAGAAAACAGCGGGACTCTGATACATCCATCTACTGTCCAGAGAACTCTGGTCAGAAGTGGCCTTCATGGAAGACTTGCAGCTAAAAAGCCATACCTCCGACGTGGAAACAAGGCCAAGCGACTCAACTATGCACGAAAACACAGGAACTGGGGTGCAGAAAAATGGCAGCAGGTGCTCTGGACTGATGAGTCAAAATTTGAAATATTTGGCTGTAGCAGAAGGCAGTTTGTTCGCCGAAGGGCGGGAGAGCGGTACACGAATGCATGTCTGCAGGCAACAGTGAAGCATGGTGGAGGTTTCTTGCAAGTTTGGGGCTGCATTTCTGCAAATGGAGTTGGGGATTTGGCCAGGATTAATGGTCTTCTCAATGCTGAGAAGTACAGACAGATAATTATCCATCATGCAATACCATCAGGAAGGCATCTGATTGGCCCCAAATTTATTCAGCAGCATGACAACGATCCCAAAGATACAGCGAAAGTCATTAAGAACTATCTTCAGCGTAAAGAAGAACAAGGAGTCCTGGAAGTGATGGTATGCCCCCACAGAGCCCTGAACTCAACATCATAGAGTCTGTCTGGGATTACATGAAGAGGGAGAAGCAACTGAGGCTGCTTAAATCCACAGAAGAACTGTGGTTAGTTCTCCAAGATGTTTGGGCCAACCTACCTGCCGAGTTCCTTCAAATACTGTGTGCTAGTGTACCTAGAAGAGTTGATGCTGTTTTGAAGGCAAAGAGTGGTCACACCAAATATTGATTTGATGTAGATTTTTCTTCTGTTCACTCACTTTGCATTTTGTTAATTGATATATATATAAAATCTATTAACATGTCTATTTTTTAAAGCATTTTTACTTTACAGCATTTTTTCACACCTGCCTAAAACTTTTGCACAGTACTGTATACTTCTGAGAAGTATCTTTCACACAACATGTGGCACAACAGGAGACGTAGGAATGACACTACGGCTTGGAGCAACACAAAATAAAGGTACAGATTTGAAAGATAATATATGTGAGGCCATTTCAAAGGAACACTTTAAACATGATGTATTTTCCTGTTAGTGTAACATAGGATAAATGTATAATAGTACGGCTCCTTTAAATCCAGACTTTCAGTTCTGGATTGTACCACTGACAAAGGAGTGTAACCTTATAGGATTAGTGGTAAACTGTAATATGTGCAGGTAGGGTTGTGTTTTTGATTATTTAATATAATTTAGCATTAAGGTCGTTATTTTTGATAAATACACATACTTGGATGCATGCATGTATGTATGTATGTATGTACAGTGCCTATAGAAAGTCTACAACCCCTTGAACTTTTTTACGTATTGTTGTGTCTGTGCCTCAGAGTTTCATACATTTAAATGATGATTTTTTTTCCCACTTATCTATACAACATACTCCACACTGTTAAGGGGAAAAAAGTTTTTGTTGAGAAAAAAATGATATATTAAAAATACAAAACTGAAAGATCATAATTGGATAAGCCTCCACCCCCTGAGTTAATACTTGGTGGAAACACCTTTAGCAGCAATTACAGCTGTGAGTCTGTTGGGATAGGTCTCTACCAACTTTGCACACCTAGATTTGGCAATATTTGACCAGTCTTTGTTACAAAACTGTTCAAGCTCTGTCAAGTTCCTTGGGGAGCACTGATGGACAGCAATCTTTAAGTCATGCCACGATTTTTTGATTGGATTTAGGTCGGGGCTCTGACTGGGCCACTCAAGGACATTTACCTTTATGTTCCTTAGCCACTCCAGCGTTGCTTTTGCTGTGTGCTTTGAGTCATTGTCATGCTGAAAGGTGAACTTCCATCCCAGTTTCACCTTTCTTGCAGAGGGCAGCAGGTTTTCCTCAAGGACTTCTCTGTACTTTGCTCCATTCATTTTCCCTTCTATCCTGACATATATAGTGCCCTGGTCCCTGCCGATGGGAAACATCTCCATAACATGATGCTGCCACCACCATCCTTCACAGTAGGGATGGTGTTCTTTGGGCGATGAGCTGTGCTGGGTTTGCGCCAAACATAACACTTTGCATTTAGGCCAAAAAGTTCCATTTTAGTTTCGTCAGACTACAAAACTTTTTGCCACATGGCTACAGAATCTCCTGAGTGTTTTTTTGCATACTTAAAATAGGATTCAAGGTGGTCTTTCTTGAGTAATGGCTTCCTTCTTGCCACCCTACCATACAGGCCAGATTTGTGGAGTGCTTGGGATATTGTTATCACATCCACACTTTGACTAGTCTTGGCCATAAAAGCCTGTAGCTCTTGTAAAGTTCCCATTGGCCTCTTGGTAGCTTCTTTGATCAATCGTCCTTCTTGCTCGGTCATCCAGTTTGGAGGGACGGCCTGATCTAGACAGGGTCTTGTTGATGCCATACACCTTCCACTTCTTAATAATCGTCTTGACCATGCTCCAAGGGATATTCAAGGCCTTTGATATTTTTTTATACCCATTCCCTGATCAGTGCCTTTCAACAACTTTGTCCCAGAGTTCTTTTGAAAACACCTTGGTGCTCATGGTTGAGTCTTTGCTTTGTGATAGAAATATTATAGAAAATAGGATTGGCTCAGCATGGAAAAGTACTGGCATCTTGCACTCCTATAATCTTGCTCACATAACCTTTTATGCTTTGCTTAAGATAAAGTTTTGCCTACATTGCAGCTGCAGCTGTGGGATAATAGGATGAGCCAGATGTGTCTTTTTTAACTATACACACAAAACAGCCATTCTGTTATTTGCTTGCTTAGCTATATGCCACATATGCATAGTTATAAATTGTTTCCCTTATTTGCTAATATCTGAATCAACATTGGCTAACCCTCTGCCTTACTGACAGTTTTAAGGTATATAAGAAACTAATCCAACTCTGTATGTTAAGAAATAAAGGCCTGTGTTTGGAACGCGCAGTCTCTCTTCCTTTATTAGAATTTCCACAACAGCTTTGAAATGCACTACCCAGCAGAGGGAACCCACAGGAACAGCTGAATTTATTTAGCCCTGCTGTTTAAATGTATTGTGTTTTGTTTATTTTTAGAACGGGGTCTCCCCCTTCGCCCCTGTATCCTGTTATTTTGTGTTTTGTTGTATTGTTATTATTATTTGTATAGTGATGGCGTAGCCCTATGTTTTGTATTTATTTTGTAGTGTGCAAGTGAAGCCCATCCACATTAATTGAAAAACCTTGTGCAGAAGGTGGCCAGCAATCTGCCCAGCCTGACCTGTGTGCAGTTTATTTTGTGTTCGTGATTTGTTTTGTTCATCTTTTCTGTTTTGCTCTGTGAGCAACTGTTTATTTTTGTTAAAACTTTTCGTTTTATTTTTGGTCTTTAATAAACTGCACAACGCATCTTTTTGCGACTGCAGTACCTGTCTGTTGTTCTTCCGGCATCTGGCCTAACGTCACCACAACATTCTCATCGTTATCTGTATAAACTGTCCGGTTTGTCCCAGTATAACCGCGTATGTAAAAAAAAAAAAAAAAAAGTCAGAGAGGCTTTTCCCATTTGGATTCACCCCTTCCAAAAACAAGAATGAAAGCGCGATCAACAAGAGGACTGTATCCTCCCGACATCATGAGTTTCTGATGTGCCACAGGCTGCCGGTAAAGGGGATGCGGTGATTTCCTACGAGGAGAAACGGCAACGCAAATTACAGGTTAAGTAGAAAGATAAGTTTTTGTGGCTTGGGTACAGTGAGGACGATAACAAAATATTCTAAAACATGTGTCGAAGCTATCCTACATTGACAGAGACTGGAGGTCTTTTCTTGATCTGAACCGAATTTTTTTGAAAACAAAATGTCCAAAAACACCGAACATCATTGTGAGTGTGAAAGAGCAAAGGAAATTTCATTGAGTGTCCCGAAACGATCCACAACCATCTTATAAAAATGGACAAGGAGCCATTGGCTCGAGTCACTAAACTTTTTAATACAGTGTACTACTTTGTGGCAAAATCAGAACTCCCATTGACGAAATATTCTGAGATTGTTTACTTGCAAGTGCAAAACGGATTGTGTATCACCATGAAATGTTTAATGTTTGTTGGTGTGGTGTGTCTGCTTGGAAAATAAATAATACGTTTTAAGAAAAATATCAATGTTATTTTTTTTGCAGGCAACCTAAATTTCACTTTGGGCAACCTGGATTTCTTACTGGTTGCCATGCAGGGCAACTGGAACAAAAGGTTAGTGTAGAGCCCTGCATTAGCACATGATTGTTTTTTCCCCTGCTGTTTTTGATGAATATTTTTGTAAAACTTTACATATTTACTATTATTATAGAAAAGAAAAAAATCCTAACAGAGGCTTGGTATTTATTAACTCTGATATTGCCACATTATTTTCCGTCCTTTATACTCTCAGTATATTTTAAAATTCGTTTTCCAGGTTTTAAGCAAAAAGTGCAACAGCCTTCTCATCATAAAAATATAGAATAAAAAAACAAAAAAACATTTGAAGCACAAATACTTCACCTGAAATGTCACTGTCAAATCAACTGACATGTAAAAACTGACTGTAAATGCATTCGAAATTCTTTGAAATTTTCCATGGTATGTGGGAGTATCTGGTCCCCTTTATAGTGACGCATGTCTTAAATCTTTTTGATCTTAGTCATTGTTACCATCCACCTGTTTTAATAAGCCTAACCTACTTCACCCCTTAAAAAGGAATCGTATTTTTATTACCTTGATTGCTCTTAATTACATTCCTCCTCTGCTTTTGTCGTTTCTGTTTTGTGACATTAAGGTCCCCAAGAGGACCTGCCACTATACCAGGGTCTCTCACAGGAGCTGTAGCAAGCAGTAGCATTGGAGGAGAGCCCACAAATTGAGCACGAGCTGAACACTATATAAATCCCTGGGATTTGGTTGCCAGTCCCACAGTCACCCCTTATAGAAGAACCAGGAGGGCATTGCAATTGCCTTGTCTCTGGGCGTGGGACGTTTTGTGTATGTAAAGCTGCCCTACACCCCACTAAATTGTAAAGGGTAAAATGTGTGTGTTTTCTTCATGAGAGTATTAATACATGTGAAAAAGTGTTGTATTGTCTGAGTCATACCTGAATGGGGAATAAAGGGACACTGGGACCCACAAATGGCTATAGCACTTTAATAGGCTGTTGCAGCAGCCAAGTGTGATTGTTAAGAAAGCTGCAGTGCAGAGGAAAGCTCACTGACTCGAGTGTGATTGTTAAAGCTGCAGTGCAGAGGAGAGTTCACTGACTCAAGTGTGATTGTTAAAGCTGCAGTGCAGAGGAGAGCTCACTGACTCAAGTGTGATTGTTAAAGCTACAGTGCAGAGGAGAGCTCACTGACTCAAGTGTGATTGTTAGGAAAGCTGCAGTGCAGAGGAGAGCTCACTGACTCGAGTGTGATTGTTAAAGCTGCAGTGCAGAGGAGAGCTCACTGACTCAAGTGTGATTGTTAAAGCTGCAGTGCAGAGGAGAGCTCACTGACTCAAGTGTGATTGTTAGGAAAGCTGCAGTGCAGAGGAGAGCTCACTGACTCGAGTGTGATTGTTAAAGCTGCAGTGCAGAGGAGAGCTCACTGACTCAAGTGTGATTGTTAAAGCTGCAGTGCAGAGGAGAGCTCACTGACTCGAGTGTGATTGTTAGGAAAGCTGCAGTGCAGAGGAGAGCTCACTGAATCGAGTGTGATTGTTAAAGCTGCAGTGCAGAGGAGAGCTCACTGAATCGAGTGTGATTGTTAAAGCTGCAGTGCAGAGGAGAGCTCACTGACTCGAGTGTGATTCACACTAATGAAGGCAACTAAAAAGTTTGTCTTATTTCTTATAAGTTTGGAATAACTACAGAAGCAGTATTGTCAGAGGAACCCAAGGAACTGATGTAGAGTGCCAGATCTCTGTGTAAAAAAGTGCCTCCTATTTTCTTTTTTGAATGCCCCTTTGTCTAATCTCCATTTGTGACCCCTGGTCCTTGTTTTTTTTTTCAGGCTGAAAAAGTCCCTTGGGTCGACTCCGTCAATACCTTTTAGAATTTTGAATGCTTGAATCAGGTCGCCGTGTAGTCTTCTTTGTTCAAGACTGAATAGATTCACTTCTTTTAGCTTGTCTGCATATGACATGCCTTTTAAACCCGAAATAATTATTGTCCCTCTTTGCACTCTTTCTAGAGCAGCAATATGCTTTTTGTAACGAGGTGACCTGAACACAACACAATGAACACAATATTCAAGATGAGGTCTTACTAATGGATTGTACAGTTTTAACATTACTTCCCTTGATTTAAATTCAACACTTTTCACAATATATCCGAGCATCTCATTGGTCTATTTTATAGCTTCTCCACATTGTCTAGATCAGTGGTCCTCAAAGTAATTTTGGCATGGGCATAAATTGATCTTACTTGGCTGTTTGCGGGCACGTTAACTATCGCATAGGATCTTATCTTACACACTGCCTTCTCGCGACATTATATATATATATATATATATATATATATATATATATATATATATATATATATATATATATATATATATATATATATATATATATGGCAGGGAGAGGGTCAGATTCCTCCCTGTCTAAAAACATGTGAAAATGCACACTTCGTTTAATAAAATTGCTTTTGTTTAATTTGGTTAATTTAATTGTATTATTTTTGTTAATTGTTTTATTGTTAATTATCCCTTGCACCTGGCTATCATTGTAAATTAGAGCCAGGTGCAGGTTATTTAAGGAAAGCAGACAGTTTGCTCAGAACGGTGTGGCTGTAGAGTGAGGAGCTCGAGGTGTTATGGTGAGGTAAAAACCTACGTTCGGTTTTTATAAAAATCTGTTAGTGTTTATTTTCATGTTGTATGTCAGTTAAACAGCTTAGCTGTCCTGTGCGTCAGTCAGGGACCTGCATATGTTTAGTGAGTGCTCTGAGGGAGCTAGGTGTTTGTTTGTTTTTGTTTGTTTATTTGTTTGAATAAAAGTGTGCGAAAGCACTTTAAAAATCAAAGCTTTACTTCTGGGTCACATTCTTAAAGGGGCACGAACCTGATCAACGGCCAGCCTGTTTACTATATATATATATATATATATATATATATATATATATATATATATATATATATATATATATATATATAGTGTGTGTGTGTGTAAGAGTTTTAGTGGGGTTATTCTTGGCTCACTTTGATAAGGCCAAGTCTCAGGGTAGAAATTGTGCATGTTGCGCTTATTCTTTAAATAAATTACATAAAATAGGCAATGCAAATATTTTTTAAAATAGTATGTTTACACAGATAACCGTGAATAAACTAAATCTCAGTTTATTTCAATTTGTCAACACTAATCTGTCTTAAAGATCGCTCATCTGCAGTACGATTATTCAGAAAAAGTGGATTCATAACTAAATATACTACGGTGTTTCCCTTATCTGGTGAAATCAAAAAAAAGATAGAAAATTAAATTCTAAATACTGAAACGTGTTTTTTTTCTCAATAACAGTCGGAGAAATTCAGTGCCTATCCAGCATATTAACACCCCGCCTCTGCTCACGAATGATCGGACAGCTGTCAGATTTTTCACTTTCCCATTGGCTACTCAGTCGCCTTCAATTTTCATGCAGAATACTATGAGCGGCTGCTGCTTGCTTACGATTGGACAGCTGCGTGAAACTTGGCAGATATTTGACTCTCATATTGGTTAAACTTACAGTTGGTACCTGCCCCTGAAACAGACACAGTTTATGTCCCACCCAGCTAACTTATGATTGGGCTACTGCAGAGACAATGCAGATATTCAATTGGTTGATCGTATCGCAAAAGCCTTTTTTAAAAAAAAAAAAAAAAAAAAAAAAGTAGCGTACGTACAAACACAGCATGAGCAAGCAGCGCTGTCAACGGACTGCTGTGGCGCTTTTGTTGGAAAACGCGTTTAAAGCTTTCTTTATATTCCCATGCTACGACCCACCAGAAGTGTGTTCACGGACCATTAATTTAAGAACACCTGCCACGGGCACGGATTTTGTGAGTCAACACAAACTCCTAGGTCTTTTTCATAGACTCCATAGAATTACCACAGGATTTTTACAACAGCCAACGATACAACAGAAATTACCACAGGCTTTTCACAACAGCTAACAGTGAAACAGGGATCACATTAAAAAGCAGCAGTTACTATTTGCCTATTATTTAATGTTGCTATTCAATGCTATAAATTTATTACACCACATTTTTAATGCACTGCATTTCACAGCTCACTCGCTGTAATTTGTTATAATGGGTACCATTTTATAAGCTTTATACGTGTTTAGTAAATTTTAAACTAAAATTTATTTTCGACGTTTAGTCGTGCCTGAATGATTTATGGCGGAATGTCCTCACGGAGTGAGACAAGTCGTGCGCTCATGCTGGGTCTGGCTGCTGATTATTCTTAACCGTCATTTGTCTGGTGATGGAGAAATATGAAATACGTCTTGCTTGACTTCTTCGAAGAAGGGGCAGTGGAGATTGGAGTCACAGATTTGATCTGTCCCAGAGACGCAATTCAGACGAAACATTAAATTAACATTAAAATGACTGTTAAAGAAACAACTGATTATTTTCAAAGCAAAAATACTGAAAAAGAAATCGGTGTTTACAAAATAAACCGTGATCGGTGCAATCCACCATCTACCGGCACCGGCTACTTTATTAAAAATATTACGATTATTTTCGAGTATTATCAACCTAAAATAAATCTAATTGAAGTTTTGTTCCAAAAATGAGTACAAACCTTGTGCGATTTCTGGGGAATTCAACATCAGTTTCTTTAGCTGCACAGGTTTATGTTTCATGACTCCATGTCCAGTGTCCAATCAACAGTCTCACTAATTAGGTGATTAAGTGCATATGCTTCAGTCATAGTCACTCAAGCGTGTCACGGTCAAGGATGAATGATCGAGTTACTAAAAAGAAACCAAAAACATTTCTTCACTGTCCATCATTTATATAGCTTATTTTTTTTCTAAAATAAGTGTGTTATAATAGTGATAAGTTTCTTTTGATGCTCGGTATATATCTAATAATTAGAGAAACCTAGTTTCAGAGTACCAGGGAGGAATGTGGTGTAATGAACGCCACAAGTTTAAAATAAATGTTGTATTCTATATAGCTGCACTACGTGGCCAGAGCTAGGCTTCTGGTGATTAGTTCACCTGTGGATATAAGTATGGGTTCCCCGCTTCTAGCAGCAGTCTGAGCTTGGCTATGAAAGTAAGAAGTTCTGTTATGGATAAAATAAAGTTGCAGGGCTAATTTAAAAACATATCTCTGGACTCTGTTCTTTTTGTTCAAATATCTTTATCAAGATATTACAAAACTAATGTGCTCTTCAAAGGTCTGTAATAAACACAGTGTTCCAAACAACAGTGTGTATGTATGTATTACTGGGACGACATTTAATAATACATGTTATGGCAGGTGACAAGTGGCGAGACATTATAAATCATGTACACAATGTACATACCGGCCTTGGGAAATATTTCAAAACCTGCAGCACACATGCCCATCTACTTTGTCAAAGCCATGATAAGTATGACTAACTCCAGGTAAAAAAAACGAATAAATAAAAAAGAAAGAAAATGTGCAATGATACCATTTATTTTACATTTTATTTGGGGTATTCATCCAATTGAGAATCGGAACCTTTCCTGTCCTCAGCTTTTTTATTTTTTTTGTGGGGAATCAGTGATGTCATCGTGATATTTTATTATTTAACTTTATCAATTTACTTTTTATCTATATATAAAGTATACAAAGTGTTATTGTGAAAAGCTTTTAGATTATGCGTCATAAAAAGGTCCATAGAAATTAAATGTAAATTATATTACAATAAAATATTTCATGCAAAAAAACAATGTAAAATGCATTTTTAAAAAAGTAAGCAGGAACATGAAGGCTTTTTTTATGGAAGAAGAGGTGTGAGTAGGAAGTCTTGCTGCAGCAGTATAATTTTCAATTATTATTTATTTATTTTGCTGACATACTATAATTTAATTTTTTTTTTACCAGTATGCATACCAACTCATACCAGCCCACTTTAATCAGTTTAATATATCAGAACATAAGAATGTTTGAACATTCATATGTGATTAAAATAAACTATTTGTATGACGGAAAATAGTTTTTTTTTTGTCCTTACAGAAGCAAACTTTGTATTTAAAGAGTGTTTAGAGTGATGCAAACAGGTATATGGCAACTGTCTTATTACTGTTGAAAACAACTATTTAAGAGTGTCCTAAGGGAGTTTCACTGTGAGCTCAGAAGCTGCTTTCATACACCTATACACACACACACACACACACACACACACATATATATCTATGGCATGCAATTAGAACTGAGGTGCAGCTTCTGTGCTCAAGATAAAAACACCTGAACACATATTTTTCAAAACAGCACATAATTAGAATACTCAAAATTGCAATACGAAAAAGGTAAGAAAGTAAAATAAACTAAAGGAAATGTAAAGCTATATTCCTCATACATATTTCCCTTGGTAACAAAAGGGTAATAAAGCCTGGTAAAGCAAAGGTATGCAATGTAAAGCCCATAGAGGTGTGGTAAACTGTGGTATCTGTGTAGCATAACCACAGGAAAGTTTACTGTGGCAGACTTTTATAATGAGGGAGAAAGCAGTGCAGGATAAGAGAAAACATTGAGGCTGGACTGAATGTAAAGGTTACTTTGAATGTTTACCAACTTTCAGAAGTTTCTTTTAAAATTGCTTTTAAGGATCTTTAAAATGTATTTGTATGCCAGGGCATATAAAAAATCTAAACCTTTTAAATAACTATAATATTGCAATTTAACCACATATGGCTAAATATGGCCAATATAGTGCATTACATAATGACAAACACAAGATTTTATTTTTTCATTTGAAGTACAAAATAAATTTACATTAGGAAAAACTGGCTTAATACTATGACCAGTTTAACTTGAAATTAAGCTACAAAACATCTGCACAGTGAAGAATCCAAACTTCTCAGGGAGAACAGATATTGCAGTTACAGTCCTGTGAAACTACTGTACAGTGTATCGCAACACACCAAATCTGCTGCTTGAAGTTAACATGAAAACAGGAGCTCTAATAATTATCCAGGCAAATTTATGAGAGTCATGTATGTCACCTCTTTTTTCTAAGATCTGGGCAATCCCAGTTGCCAAAAAATGTGGTATGAACATTTTATGTTATTGTCTATATCAAACTATTGACTATACCAGATTCTGGGTGTAGTGCATATTTGAAGATATTGGCCCATATTCATAAAACTTAGCAAACTTTGCCGCCTCTCTTTTATGCAAACAGTTTGGGATTCCTTCTGTTGGTCCCGTTACCATGACGCCTTCATTAAAATCAATGAGAGCAACATGTATTGCCTGCAGCTTTAAAAGATGGCTGCTGGATGGTAACTGTGTGTGACAGAAAGAAATTGCGTTTGTGAATGCCAGGGAAAGAGCACGCCTTTTTGTTTGCTTTTTAAAAAAATGTATTTATTACATTTTTTTTAATTTAGTCGTCGCCAATTTTTTACCCAGCTTTTCTCCCCAATTTAGCATGCTCAATTATTATCTATAACCTCAGCTCATCACTTGCAAACCCCCCCCCCTCAACTCGGGGAAACAGTGGCTGGAGCATGTGTTCTCCGAAACATGCTCCTGCCAAGCCGTCGTTTTTCACACTATGAATCCACAGCGAGGCCACCAGACCTATAGTGCTGGAGGACAAAACAGATCTGGCAGCTCCACTGAAGAACCACAGGCATCCTATCGGCCACAGGGGTTGCTGTTGCGCAGTGAGCTGTGGATTCCCCTGCAGACCTAAGCCCTCCCTACCCGGGCGGTGCTCAGCCAATTGTGTGCCTCTCCCTAGGAACTCGTGGACATGGTCAGCTGTAACATAGACTGGATTCGAATTTGCGATCTCCAGGCTATAAAGGCACATCCTGCACCTCCACATGGAGTGCCTTTGCTGGATGCGCTACTCGGGAGCCCCCCTTTGTTTGCTTATTTAGTTAGTTTTGTTTTCAGCATTTATTGCAGTTTGATTGGAAAATTAATTGTTCTATCTACGAATGAGTTGACCAGCAGAAGAGTCGTGATCAGTTTGTATGTAGTGAGAACAAACCAAATTTGTGTAGCTGAGAAAGTATACGGTTAATCTGAATTTTGTAATATATTGGCTCTCTGTTTTTCCCTCGTGTTGGACCACTATTTATTATTCATGGTGTGGCGATGTGCCTATTTTCAGGGATTGCCTGGATTCAAGGAGATAAAGTTGTAATAGTTTAGTCTCAAGTGCCACAAGAACTAAGTTTATAATGGCTGGGTATCAAGTGCCACAAGGCGAATAGGAGTTAGCAGTGCAAATTAGAACTATAAAAACAACTAAAACGAAAAAATAGAAAATGTGCAAACAAAACGTCATACAAAATAAAACAATACATCAACCTAAATTAAACAATCAAAATAATCAACCATAAATAAAAAGAAAACCTAACCACCGGTCGCCGTGTGGAAAATAGTAAAGAATACCCACTCCTCATATACCAATTGAAGAAGAAAAAAATGACAATAAAAGAAACAGCAGCTGACAATTGCTCTGTTTGCAAATACAAAAAATAAAAAATTACTAATAATGTCAGCAGCACTATCATTAAAACAGACTACCTCGAGGAGTTTTGCTCACCCTACAACTTTACCGCTATACGCAATATAGTTTTGACTGTATTACTGCAGGCAGCACTAGGCTTACCCTACAAATACCTGTATACAATGTGGGTTGACATTACCTCGAGACACAACAATGACAATGTCCTGCACTGTTCAACCTACAAATACCGACATAATAATTAGTTACAATAGCTGTCAATAGTTTTAAAAATAAAATAAAAATTGTACGAAGACGTGGGAACGTACCTTCCACACAGGTAAGACTCACTTTGCAGTCAGCTAGCACCCCCGGCTTGCGGCAAAACTAATGCTTTTCCAGACGCCAGTTTATATGCGCCACGAGTGATAATGAGCCCATATTAACCAATTAAAGAGAGAATGAGTCTCACCTGGTTACAATGGGTTAATTATCTTATGATGTATCTATTTTAGCGAATGAAACCAGTCAATTGTATTTCAGTCATTGTATTGTGTTTGTGTGGATTTTGAAACCTATGTTCTGTAAAAACAAAAATAGACTACCTCTAATTTTCTCCAAGAGACCTTCTCCCTCTCCTCTCCTTTACGAATTAATTTCACAGTTAAAACATTTCTCCATTTTAATTCCGAAACTAAAACACATTAAACAGTGCTCAGGGGAAGTAGTTAAACACAACGTAAAAATGCTAGGTTACTTACCGTAACCCTGGTTCCCTGAAAGAGAAGATGACCACCACTGACATTGGCATGGGATATTCCTGCCCTTCGGGTAGGTATTGCTGAGCTCTCCATACTAGAGCTGCTGAAAGGCCCCTTCCTGTGATGATGCACTCGGTCCACAGGGAGCTTTCCATCGAATCTGTGAGGGCAACGGAAGCGACCTCGCGGTTGGTGATCATCTTCTCTTTCAGTGAACCAGGGTTAAGGTAAGTAACCTAACATTCCCTTTCAATTCGAGAACGACCGCAACGTGGGAGAAGGATGGCAGCAACTGAGGGACACACAACACAGCCTAACCCAGAGGTATAGGACCCTTGTGCCTACAGAAGGCAAGGCAGGGTCTACAGCATTAACGCAATAGAACCTGGAGAAAGTATGTGGCGTAGCCTAGCTAGCCACAGTACAAATGTCGGACATCAAGGCACCTTTTGAAAATGGCCCAAGACAAACCTCTAGTAGAGTGTGCAGTTACCCTACCAGGTGGGGATAAGCCAGAACTGTCATACGCAATCAAGTATCACAGACACTGCTTAGAGGGACTGTCCTAGGGTTTGTATTCCGTGACAAAGAGCTGATTAGATTGACACAGAGCTCTTATCCTATGCACGTAGCATCTCAATGCCTGTACTGGGCAGAGGAAGGGGATGAAAAGACTTCAGTTCCACAGATTGGTTGATATGGAAGTCTGTAATCACCTTGAGGAGGAAGGCGGGGTTGGTGCGCATCGACACCCTACTGCCATCTTTCCAAATACGCATGCAGGAGCTGTGTACAGACAGCGCCTGCAGCTCACTGATCAGCATAGCGGAGGTGATAGCCAAGAGGAAGGCTGTCTTCATAGACAGAAACTTCAGCTCTATGGAGTGTAAGGGCTTTCAAGGTGGAAGCCGATCTTCCAGCATCGAGCAGTTCTTGCAGAAACTGCAAAATGACTGGCACTGGGCAAGTAATTGGGTCATGGTTCCCAGCCAGACACCAAGTTTGAAAACACTTCCACTTGCAGGTATACAAAGACCTAGTGGAGTCTGCCCTAGAGCTCTGCTTTGTTTTCACAACCGCGTCTGATAGTCCTAGGGCTAGCCAGTGATCCTTTTCAGGGGCCAGACCCATAACTGGAACCTACTGGTTCCGGATGCCAAAGAGAGCCTTTGGCATAACTGAGGAGATCCAAACGAAGTGGAATCTACCAGGGCTGGCTGCTCAACAGCTGGCACAGGGTCGAAAACCATATTCTCCTGGGTCACTTGAGGGCCACTGGGAGAACTGACGCTTTCTCTAACCGGACTTCGAGAAAAGCCAGGAGCAGCGGTATAGGTGGGAAAGCATACAAAAATGCTTTGGGCTATTCATGCGCTAGGGCGTCTACGGTAGGTGGACCGCCCAAGTGGTGGAGGGAGAACAACAGGGGGCAATGCATCGTCTATGCTGAAGTGAAGAGATCGACCTGCGCCTTCCTGAACCGTCTGAGGGGGGAGCCGCCACTCTGATGGATGTGGGCAGCTCCTGGGGAGGAAGTCCGCTGCCCAGTTCACCACTCCAAGAATGTGTGTCACCCGTAGGGACAGCAGATTCCTCTAAGCGCGGCCTTATCCACATCAGGGACCCTGGCTTTAGCATACTGGGTCCCGAGGCCGGGTGGTCCCAGGAGGAGTGTACTTCCTCCAAAAAATCTGGGAAGGCCGGTAACCTCTGGGGCGGGGAGCCAATGCCTGCATCCAGTAGACAGTCTGGCGTGGTTCAGCTGCTGGCGTCCAGGGGACCTGCAGGAAAGCTGCAGCACATCCCAAAATGGAGCTGGACAATGGGATGGTACTGGCTTCTGAGACTTTCAGATCCAGGCTCTTCCCTGGCAAGGGTCTCAGCCACTTGCATCTCCGAAGAGAAAGAAGCCCAGTCACCCGAGGCCGCTATGGACAGCGTGTCCTCCTGTGCCAGCTGGGACAAGCCTGCCCACCCTTCCTGCACTCCCATAGGCGAGGGAGGGTATGGCGATTGGGGCTGCAGGACCTGGGCAGGGGCCTGTGGCAAATGTCTAGCCAAGAGCTTTAGGACCTGGGTCAACTGGGCCTTGAGGTCCATGATGTCTCTTGCCTGTTTGGAGCGCTTCACCCGTCTCACCTGTGGAGATGGGGAGCAACTGCGGGCGGCCTGTCATTTGGAAAACCCAACAGGGGTTTTGGGACAGGTCATCTGGGGTGCTCAGAGCCACTGGCGATCCGGCTGTAAAGGACACGCAGCTCGCCCTTTTGGCTCTCTCTAGCTGGGCCTCCTTCAGTCGGGGCTGAAGGGCCTCACAGATGTTACATGCCCCATCCTTCTCGAGGGCCATGGTGACATGTGGCACACCGAAGCAGTGTACGCAGAGGGTGTGCCTGCAGGATGCTAGCGTTGTAGGCCACGCAGGGATGAGACCCCGACACAGGCCTGGCCTTGTGCATCAGTGGATCACAACGGAAGATGTTATCCCAACAGGGCAAGATATTATTCATCCCTAAGATCTCTCTATCGACGCCTTGACAGTTGTCGCTGACAATCATAACCCCCCGGTTCGGATGCTCATGCCTCCGATCTGAAAATCCAAGACTACAGTGGTTTGCAGTAGTATTCACCCCCTACCAATAATGTCACATTTTGTTGAATTACAAATAATGTATGCACAGTTTTCAACCAAACTTTTTTTATTCAAACCTGTAGTGGTTAAACTGAACACTGTTATATGAGGAGGAGGTTAGATATCAACAAAACTTGCATAGAAAAATGTACAAAATGAAATTTACTGGTTGCAGAAGTATTCAGCCTCTTAAGTCAGTATTTGGTAGATGAACCTTTTGCAGCAATTACTGCTATGTGTCCTTTTGGATAGGTCTCTACTAGCTTTGCACAGTAGGATGGTGACATTTTTGCCCATTCTTCACAGAAAAAATGCTCCAGTTCTGGCAAGGTTGTTGGGGATCACTGATGGACTGTAATCTTCAAGTCTTACCATAAATTTGACTGGATTCAAGTCAGGACTTTGACTGGGCCACTCGAGAACATTAATTATCTTCTTCAACTACTCCTCTGTGGCTTTGGCTTTGTGTTTCTAGTCATTGTCCTGCTGAAATGTGAACTTTCTCCCCAGTTTGAGTCTTGGCTGACTCAAACAGGTTTTCCTCAATCTAGGATTCTCCTCTACTTTACACCATCCATTCTCCCCGCTATCCTGACAAGCTTTCCAGTCCCTGCTGAAATGAAGCATCCCCATACCATGATGCTGCCACCACCATACTTGACAGTGGGGATGGTGCTGACTGGGTGATGTGTTGGGCTTTCATCAGACGTAACGCTTGGAATTTAGACCGAAAAGTTCAATTTTTGTCTCAACTGGCCACAGAATTTTTTTCCACATGTCTGCAGTATCATCTACATGCTTTTTCACAAACTCTATACGTGCTTTAAGATGAGGCTGTTTGAGTAATGGCTTTTTTCTTGTCACCTGTCTATACAGGCCAGTTACCGACCACAAGCATTACATACGGGTCTTCCACTAGAATGCACAACCCAAGGGCAAGCAAGCTGAGACGGGGGCGGTCCCTCGGAAAGGTAGTGGGGGGTGAAGCTGTTGTAACAGCGTGCACGTCAGTGGTGATGGAACGGGATAATCTGGTCAACTGGCCCTGGACTTCGGCCAGAACCTCAGCCCGAATCTCTGCATTCCAGCCAGGAGGTCCTTGCGATGGGGGATGGGGGTGGATCACTGCCTGGCTGATCACTTCCTTAGGATATCCTTGACTATCTTCACTGAGCAGGCTGGCATCTATACCAACCTCTCTCAACGTCATGGCAGGGGTACTTCGCACAAGTTGCTGGTGGATTTGATGTACTGTTCCAGGAAGGAGGCCGGAGATCCATTGATTGCGGAGGATGGTATCCTGGAGAGCACTACTAGTGGGGTCCCTTCGCTGCAACCTGGAAAACAGTTCACGGAGACAAAGTGAAAAAGCCCCCAGTGCCTCCCCAGGCTCATGACTACAGCTATAGAATCTAGCCCTTAACTGTGTTAACAGAAGGTGATCCCCATACAGCCCCTCTAACGCTGCAAAGATCTGACCAGGAGTCAAACATTCCCTTAATGGAAGGAGCTCAATTTCTTGTTTGGCTATCCCATCTAATGCCTGTAATATCATATTGGTCTGTTGTACTTCCGTAAGGGACTGAAACGGGAGTGTGGCCTCAATCTGCAATTTCCTTGCCTCATAGCTTATCTCTCCACGGTACCATAAAATTTCAGAACCCTCAACATAAGTGGAAAGGTTAAGGCTGCTACGGCCGGGTGAACTACTGTTGGCCCTCTACTAGGGGCCATGGCTGGTACAGCCAATGGTGCCAGTCCATTCTCCATTCCAGGGTCTACTACCATCTGAGGTGCTTCAGCACTCCCATTAGGGGGTTGCTCGCCTGGTTGCCCAACAGCCAGTGGCCCTGATACACTCGTCGCAATGCGATGAATCCTGCCAACTTACACCAAAAACTGTCACATGCTTTAACACACAAAACTGGTAGAGGTGACCAGGTGTCAATAAACCAAACAGTTAATATGTGTACAAATGTTAACCCTCCTGTTTCCCTCTCTCTCTCTCTCTCTCTCTCTCTCTCTCTCTCTCTCTCTCTCTCTCTCTCTCTCTCTCTCTCTCTCTCTCCAGGTTCTTTTGGGATTCTGTGACACCAACCCCAACCCCCCCAGACTGAACATCCAAGAATCACAACACAGGTAAGTAAGCTTTAGTTTTTACTGCACTGAACGGTCACAATAATATTTATCCAAATAACAATTTACACAATAAAATACAATCCCAGCTAAAACTATAAATGACATTTATGTAAAATAGCAATTCTTTCTAAAACAACTGGATTAGGTTAACACTATCTAAAAACAAGTTCAATTGTGTAAATAGGCAGGGAAGGTCCCGGTGCTTCTCAAACGTGAGAAGGGAGGCTGTAGCACAAATATATAACCTTGTATTCCTTGTGTCCCAGCTTGTAGTATCACTCCAGGCCAAAAATGGCCCTTGTTCTCTTCTTTATAAATTAGCCCCACACAGACAGGCCCCATCAAAACTCAGGGCCGGCTTCTCCCCGTCCCAAATGCTGTCCTGCTGGTCACTGTCCAGCAGAGAGGGTCAGCCCAAAACCCCAGGCCAGGTACCTGCTGTAACAAGCCACCATCAGTGCAGTTGCATTGCAACATATTGTATCCCAATTTTAAGTTTCTAATGATACTCCAGCAGGTTGTCTTATATACAGACCACCACAACAGTTTTGTACAATCAGCATAATGCCATTTGACATACTTCATAACTTCTATATAGTAGTAAAGTCAATATATATGTTGTACTGTCAAATAAAAATTTTTCCAATCACACACTGAACAAAATTATTCTAGCCATGTGTACGTATCTGCAAGTAAGACAGGGTTCACCACTCAAACAAAAGTACTACTACTTGGTTGTAACTTCCCTTGATCTCTTGGTCCAACTTTTCCAGGTTCTTCCTGCAGTCTGTTCCTGCAGCGATTGTCCAGGTCCAGGTCCAGGTCCTCCAACAACACAGTCTGCCCTGCTCTCTGCCTGCACTGTGCTGATAGCACACCATTTATAGGGCAGTTAGTAATATAATGAGGTAATGGTAACAGGTGATGCAATTAGGTTCCTCAGAATGTCAATCAGTTCTATCATTTGGTCACCAGTGTAGAAATAAACAATAAAAACAACCATCAGCGGTCGATCATTACAAACTATAAGCACGCTTCAAATTTATTTATTTATAGCCTACAATCGTACATACTAAAATACATACAAAAGTAGATATAAACATAAGAAAATAAATTCCAACCAATATAGATAGATGACTCATACAAAAAATAAATAAAAAACAGTTAACCCTAACCCTATACCATTTGATTTTTACCTGCACGTCAGATAATCTTAAATCAGCATTGTTTATGTGAAGTTATCTAAATAAATGTACATTCTGCATGAAAAAATGCACAATTTTAAATTAGGTTTACAAAAAAAAGATATTCCCATTATTTTTTTAAATTTAATTTCCATTTGGCTGCGACTCCCTGTACGCTAGTAGTTTCCATAACAGCAAATTATGCTTCCATTCATTTTCTTGATCTCGTTAACATACATTTTGATTAACGAGTTCCCCTTATTTAGTCGTTGAGACAGGAAGTCACGTACATGACCTACGACAATTAAACTTTTTAACGTGAAATTCGTTCATTAACGACCTCATCGACTCAAGGTATGACAGGCCGGTTTTTGGGATGAAACCACATAAGTGTTGCGTTTTGATTGGTCCTTGTCTGTCACAGGAATAGAGGGAGAGGGAGAGGGAGAGAGATTTTGCTGTACTAATATAACAAACTATGAGTGACTATTACTAAATTATTATTAAATTGTGATTACATTGCAGATAAACTAAATAAATCCTATAACAAAACTGTAATAGTGGGCAGGATATATATATATATATATATATATATATATATATATATATATATATATATATAAATATATATATATATATATATATATATATATATATATATACACACACACACACACAGTGGCTTGCAAAAGTATTCAGACCCCTGACCAATTTTCTCATAGTACTGAATTACAAATGGTACATTGAAATTTCGTTCTGTTTGATATTTTATTTTAAAACACTTAAACTCAAAATCAATTATTGTAAGGTGACATTGGTTTTATGTTGGGAAATAGTTTTAAGAAATAAAAAACTGAAATATCTTGCTTGCATAAGTATTCAACCCCCACACATTAATATTTGGTAGAGCCACCTTTTGCTGCAATGACAGGTTTAAGTCTTTTGGGGTAAGTATGTACCAGCTTTGCACACAGTGTCGGAGTGATTTTGGCCCATTCTTCTTGGCAGATTTGCTCCAGGTTGTTCAGGTTGGTTGGATGACGCTTGTCGACGGCAATTTTCAAATAGTGCCACAGATTCTCAATGGGATTGAGATCAGGACTTTGACTGGGCCACTGTAGGACATTCTCCTTTTTGTTCTTGAGCCACTCCAATGTTGCTTTGACCTTGTGCTTGGGATCATTGTCCTGCTGAAAGGTGAATTTCCTCCCAAGTTTCAGTTTTTTAGTGGACTGAAGCAGATTCTCTTGCAGTATTTTCCTGTATTTTGCTCCATCCCTTCTTCCTTCAATTGTAACAAGATGCCCAGTCCCTGCTGATGAGAATCATCCCCACAGCATGATGCTGCCACCACCATACTTCACTGTAGTGATGGTGTGTCTTGAGGCATGAGCAGTGTTAGGTTTGGGCCACACATAGCGCTTTGAGTTTTGGCCAAAAAGGTCTATCTTGGTCTCATCTGACCACAAAACCTTTTAACTTCGCAGCTGGGTCACTCTCATGCTTTCTGGCAAACTCCAGACATGCTTTTCTTTCTCCGTCTCTTCACGGTCTCATAGAGCAGCTCTTCTGCTAGCCCGTTGTCGGTCTAGAGGGGCAGACCTGAAGGAACAACAGAGCACTATTTTACCAAGGCCATCCTCCCAGCCACTCAGAGAGATGGAAAGCCCACACACCCTTTTCCCCACCTCTCCGTGTCACTGCCATGACTGACAAGCGGATCCCGCGGGGCTGCTGCCCTCTTCCTGCAGCACCATGCATACGTCAGATGGTCAGCCCAGATCTCCCCTGTTACAGGTCCCTAGATTGATCCTGGGGTCTAGCTCATCCATCAGTTCAGCTATTAGGTCTAGGATGACCTGCGGAGTGAGACGATAACGCTTTAGCCTTCGGCATCCTCCGGCATCCCAAACAAAGTGACCCTGGCATTGAATATGCAGGGTGTTCTTCATCTTGCCATTCTTCTTCGAACGTGTTCCTGCCTCTCCTCAACAAGAGCATGTTGCCACATCAGGAAATGTATCTTGCAGCCATCCTGAAGCAGATGACAGGCCTCTGCAGGTGTGTGCTTTTATACCACTCTTAATTATTCACTTCTACAATGGTTTGCACCTTGTAAGAAGCGGTGTAAAGTTTTTGGAAGGTCAGCAATTGCCTAAGTGCAAAGCAAAATCCTTACATCAAAGTATAAAGTTTGTACCCCCTTAGTATCCAGATCCTGCCCAATTCCATTCTTTTTTCTTCATTTGAATGCATTTCAATATAATTTTAATGGATTAATGATGGCAAAGTGCAAATTTGATAGCGGGTGTAGAACTCCAGGTGAACACCATTCTTTACATGCTCTGCATTTTCAGTGAACGAAAAAAATTTGAATTTACAGCAGCATTATAGGGGTTTTGCACCCCCAAATCACTTTGCACTTATCTTTACATCACCCCCTAAAGTGAAACACTACTTTTGGCAATATTTCCTACAAATTGGTTCTAATGGGCACCATAAAGAATGGAACAAGCTGTACAAAACCACACAAGATTTGAAACCCATTCTTCAAGAAACCGAAACTGAGATTAGACAACAAAATATGAAATGTTTACAACCATACAAAGACGAGTAGCCATTGCAAGCAAATAAAAAATGTATAACACTGTTTATGACTGACGGCCCTCATGGGATACACGGATGTATTTCTGTTTCATTTCTTTGTAACGTCAAATCTTCACATGAAAACACATGGGTGTGTTGTTTAGCAGAATTAAAAAGAGGATTTACCTCTAAAGAAATCGAAAACATTTTCATAAAGGAAGGAGCCTTGTGACAGGGATGGCTGAAATGGTGATGTCAGGCCAGATGCAGGAGGAAAACAGGCACTGCAGGGATTGGGTGCAATGAAGCTTGCGACGTTTATTTAAACACAATAAAATAAAAGGTTTTAACAAAAAGCACACACTTGCTCACAGAACCAAATAAAACAGGTATACAAAACAAAATCTCGAACACAAAACAAACTAACCAATACATGTCAGGCTGGGCCAACAATGTCAATGATTTTTTATTTTTAGTTTCCTTTCTCCTTTCTCCTCTAACTTACTCCTCCGAACACCCACCCTGAGAGTAGAGAGCTGCAAGCTTTTATCAAGGTGACCATCTCCCAATTACCAATAAATTAATCACTTAATTTGGAGATGGACCCCTTCTACACAAAATTATTATCATTATTATTTATTTATTTATTTATTTATTTTTAATTTAATAGTGCCAATTAATTTTTTGTTATTTTCTCACCAATTTATTAGTGCCCAATTATTTGTATTTGTTTTAGCTCAGCTCACCACTACCACACCTGCGCTGACTCGTTAGCCCTCCACTTTTTTTACACACTGCAGACTCAACATGCAGCCACCCAGAGCTACAGAGTCAGAGGACAACACAGCCCTGGGCAAAAATAATGACAATGTTTATAAGGTTATGCGCAAGCTGTCAACATTGTCCTTGGATTCAGACTCGATCAGCTGTTAGTAGATAACTGTTAACATTCGATAAGATTTTAAACCTATAGATAGGAATTCCTCACTTAAGTTAGGATAGAATGGAGCCCTTAGGAAGGTATCACCACCTGGACTTAGGAATGGCTTCTGCAATACCAAGATAGGAAGAATCCTAACAATGAAAGGAAGATAGGAAAGCAAGTCAGTGAATTGTTCTGTAATATGACCCCAGGTACGGATATGCACAACCAGCCAATTCACGGTTGCTTTTAACCCTTCACAGTCCATTTATTCAGCGCTTGTCAGGCGTGTCAGGTCCATAGTAGTAGTCCATAGTAGTTTATTCTACACACGCTTTTTAAATTTTTTTTTTCAGAGTAAAACAGATTGCATCAAAAAACGACATCAGTACTGCATCTCCAATCAAGCCACACCCTGTGTTCGCTGTATTTATCACATACCTCTTCATAGTCGTGCATACTGATAAATCCTTTCCTGATCACTCGTTTTATCACCAAGCTCCCCAAACTCCTTTCTCGTTTTTTTTCCTGAGAAAAAATGACTAGAGACCTGTGTTTTACGTTTTTTTGATGATGTCGGACAGGGTCCGACATCGGACTGGAAAGGGAAAATTGTAATGTTGGACCTGGTCCGACATAGGATCGCAAAGGTTAAACGCTGAAGTAGGTACATATTAGTGGTAACATTAGTTAAGAGACCTGTGATACACCAGTACCAAGTTGCTCATTAATGCCAATGTTTTAGTGTCCTTTTTTCCATTATTTGTATATACTAGAACAGTAATTTATAATAGACTATCCTTGTGACAACGATGGCTTGAGCGGTGACATCAGAACCAGGAAGTAAATGCACGGATGCTGGATATGGGGTGAAACTGAACTGCTATGGCTCTGCTCAGGATTTTTTTTTATTAAACAAAATAAACAGACTTTAAAACAATGAAAACAAACGGCACAAGGGCCAAAACAAAACAGAACACAAAACAATAAACACGTATATTTTAACTCCTTGCCGTCCAATGTTGGACCCTGTCCAACATCATTAAAAAGATGTAAAGCACAGGTCTCTAGTTGTTTTTTCTCCAGAAAAAGCAGAAAAAACCTTTTAATGGCTGAGTGAGACCAATAGGAGCCCCATCCACTACTGGTGAGGGATGCCACTGTGAGGCCAATGACAACTTTGAAATGGCTGAGATGGGAGAAAATGTGCATCAGTCAACAATATTCAGAACACTTCACAAAAGCAGCCTGTATGTCAGGGTGGCAGGAAGGAAGCCATTACTAAAAATAAGCCACCTCAAAGCCCACATGGAGTTTGCAACAAAGCACCTGAGTGATCTTGCAAAAATTTGACAAAAGGCGTTGTGGTCAGATGAGACCAAATTAGAACTTTTTGGTCTAAATGCTAAGCGTTACGTTTGGTGTAGACCCAACAATGCACATCTCCCAGTCAACAACATTCTTACAGTCAAGCATGGTGGTGGCAGCATCATGCTATGGGGATGCTTCTCCTCAGCAGGGACTGGAAAGCTTGTTAGGATTGAAGGAAAAATGGATGGACCAAAGTACAGGCAAATACTAGAGGAAATCCTGTTTCAGTCTGCTAAAGACTTAAAACTGGGGCAAAAAGTCACCGTTCAGCAGGACAATGATCCAAAGCACAAGGCCAAAGCTACACTGGAGTGGCTTAAGAATAAGCAAATGAATGTCCTTGAGTGGCCCAGTCAAAGTCATGACATGAATCCTATTGAGAATTTGTGGAAAGACTTGAAAACTGCTGTCCATAAGTGATCCAATCAACTTGAGAGAGCTTGAGCAAATCTGCCAAGAAGAATGGGCACAAATTGCACAGTGTGCAAAGTTGGTAGAGACTTACCCAAAAAGACTTGCGGCTGTAATTGCTGCCAAAGGTGTTTCCACCAAATAATGAGCTGACGGGTCTGAATACTTATACAATCAACATATTTCATTTTTTTCCCCTTAAGTTACAGTAAATGTCGGAAAAAACTAATCTTACCCTTAGAAGTCTTCAGTTTGGGCATTCAAGTTTTGAATAAAATAATAAGTTTAAAAAAAATGTGTATGCATCATATTGAAATTTCACAAAATGGGACACCATAGGAGGGGTCTGAATACTTTTGCAAGGCACTGTGTATATATATATATATATATATATATATATATATATATATATATACACACACACACACACACACACACACACACACACACATAGGTTATTACAATTAAGTAAGAAATGACATACGGTATTTTATGTGAAAAGTGAAGTTAAAGTTATATTTTTTTTTATTTAATTTTTGTAGTTTAATTGATACATTATTTTGTTTATAAACTATGAAATATGAGTGCTTAATAGAATAATGACAGATTATGAATATTCAGATCATACAGTGACCCCCACCTCATGTATTTGTGCCACTATCTCATCATATATGCAATTTGTAAGTTTTGCAAAAATAAATACAGTAGTACAGTAATACATGTTGAGAAAAATGCAATACTTTTATTGCATTAATTTTACACACACATTGCAATATATTGTAGCGTGCATTGGGGAAGGCAGCAGCAAGGCTGGTAGGTGACATAATCACACACGAAGACATGACCCCGATATACCCTCCTGTACAGCTGTATCGGTGCTATGCTCTAATTTCAGAGGTCCCGGGTTCGCACCAGCCCTCCGCCTGTTTATGGATTGCCTCGCCCTGTGTGATGCGCCTGTCTGTTTTAAACGAGATCACTACAATATTTTTTAAATAAAACAATAATAAGCATATTCATGAAATCATTTAACAGTCTGGTAACACCAGTTACTTTAGAAATCCATAACACTACAACATTAAATATTATCAAGACACAGCAATATAGTACAATAAACAAACTACTGGTAGCTACTTGGTCAAAGTAGTTAAAAAAAATAAAAAGGTGATGTTCATCCATTAACTCTCCATA
This sequence comes from Polyodon spathula, assembly GCF_017654505.1. Classification (NCBI taxonomy): domain Eukaryota; kingdom Metazoa; phylum Chordata; class Actinopteri; order Acipenseriformes; family Polyodontidae; genus Polyodon; species Polyodon spathula. The sequence goes on along the minus strand of NC_054537.1, from coordinate 20,105,793 downwards.
GAATCTTTTTTGCCTGACTCTTTATATACCACAATGGTTTGCACACAGTGAGATGGAAGTCTCCATTGAAAATCAGTGGAGTCGAGTATCTTGTTAAATAGAATATCTTTTGAAACGCCCTTCTAAATATTATTGCCTGAAGCAGTTTTAAGTGAGGCTGGATTTTCATTGATTAAAGTATTAGTGTGTGCTCCCATTGGCTAGAAAGATTGTGGTGTTTTCGGCACAGTGCGAGATTGACAGTTGGAAGTTTGTCTGGTTGATTAGAAATTTGCAGGTCCGTACAGACTTTCGTATTAATGAATTATTAGATGAATTACAAATACGTTTATGAATTACTGTATGAATGGACAAATTGACCAATTCATTTATTGACAAATGTTGAATTTAAGAGCATGCAAGAAAAAAAGGAAAAAAGAAGTTGCATGCTTAATCTTTTGGCTTTCAGATAAGTATAGTCTATTGAAGATAGAAGTTCTGAGTTGCAAAGTTACAACCAGACATCTTAAAGGTTACAGGGTGACAACAGTTTGCAGGCATCCTCTTTCCAAGCATGGATCAGAGCAATTCAAGAACATTTCAGTATTCTCAGTTTAAATGCAGTCTCTCAATGACATCATGATTTTTCCTTAAACCAATCAGAAAAAGAGACAGCTCTCTTATCACTTGGTTGATTGCCCATTTGTCTTGACCCTAGCTTCAAAGCATCTGGTTCAATCCAGTTTATGTTTGAAGTAGTCAGTTTTTCTAACCCTCATAAAATCAACTGTAATTTCCTAAAAAAACCTGAAAAAGTTCTAGTTTGAAAAGATGTTTAACATAAAACAATGATCCACCTTAAATGGCAAATGCCTTTCATGTTAGAACTGTACATCAACGGAGAGGTCATCACTTATTTAAAATGTCTTGGAGGTCAACCTTGTCTTGGCAAGGACAAAGTGACCAGAATGATCTTTGTCAAATTACTGTCTAAGAAGGAATTTAACCAAAATCTGACTTAATCTTTAACCTATTTTGTGGGTTGTATTCTAAGACCAAAAATTCATTTTTATCTAAATAAAATGTTCAACAACAAACAAATTTACAAACAAATTGACAAACAGATTGACAAATTAACGGCTGGATAGTTTTGGCACAAATGGCGCTCCATATAGCTCAATCCAGACGGTTGTCATGCTGAGGCACTGGGGAGACCACACCGTGGTTGATCCCTGGAGCCAGCATCGCAGCCGTTGTGTGTGCTGATGCACAGGGGAGGCAAAATAAGCTGATCCCTGGAGCCAGCATTACACTTCAGCCATCAACACCAGGCAGAAGGATATCAACATCATCAGATGGAAAGAAATGCAAATAGATGGAGATGCAGATGGATCACATTACTTTGCTGTAATGCTACGTCTTAGTTAGTGCTTATCTTGGAGAAAACCAAGTTCAAATCAGCATGACGTTTTAACATCTGCTCTCATGTAATGGAAATCATTAGCTTTTAAATTTCCTGTTACCTGCTTCCAAAAGCTGTCAATAGATATTATCATCAATGACATCTGCGATCAGCCATAACTGTATTTACTAAGCATGTGCTGTGGAACAGGACAGTGCTCAGAAAGAAGCATGGTTTATAATTATTATGAATTGTCATAATTTGTTAATGTTGCCGATTTCTTTAAAAGATCTTGGGAAAATATGAAATCTACTTCAAAAGTTTGATGTATTTTTTTTAACATGGAGAAAACCAACACAATTTCTTACTCCTCCATTGACTCGCCATAGAAAACATTCAGCCAAGCTCTCTGTATAAACCACAATGCTTTGCGCGCAGTGAGATGGAACTAAAGACAATTTAGTCATTTGTCAAATTTGTTATGACTTAGGGAATGTCATTATCACCATATTATCCTTATATGAGCTTGTTGTTTGCTGACCTTTTTCATTTGATCTGTAGATATTGTACTAGCATAGTGGCTCATGTTTTTGCATGTTTGATAGTCTGTCTTGGTGTTTTTCATTGTTGGTATCTTAAGCTCATCTTTAACTCCTTCACAGTGATGTATCGCTCTTTGTAATGTTTATTTTTGTATTAACAATCTGCCACATAGTTGGTCCGCTTTTTTTAATATATATATACTAGACATAAGGCTTTGACAATTTGGTCCATTTGCTGAGCTAGATAAAAAAAAAAAAAAAAAAAGAGCTGGTTTGTGCATCAAAAAAATGATATCCCAGTCTTCAAAACCATGTGGCCTGGTTCTGTGAGCAGATGAGCCCTGCGGTCTCCAGGGTGCTTTTCTCACTTGTGCAGAGTGGAGAAGCAAGCCTGCAGAGTGGAAAAATACAGCTCTGCTGGGACAGACGGCAGCAGCAAATCCTGCTGCCAGCCTCCAATACAACCTGTTCTAATAAACACACTCAACAAAATATATTGCATTGGCAGTCTATTGGTGGATACATAAACTCCCCTAGTGTATATATTTTGACTGTTCATGTATTGAACTTCAATAAATGCATAATTTCCCATCAAAAATATTTATTTATGCCATTTATGAGTTTTAACTTTGTATGTGTATCTTGTAATTTGATATCTGTAACTTCAGGGCATGGTTTTGTCAGCACTTGTTTTTAGCATTCCAGTAACTGGTGTTTAAAAAAAAAAAAATCAGATGGCTTACTTGTTAAAAGCTGGGCCGTGTGATGTTAAGTGTGAGTTATATAGTCAAGAGAGCGCATGTTCGCATCGTTCTTCGCTGGGGATTCCGGAGGGAGCGATGCATTGGCTCTGGCGCTCCCGTGGGTTGGAGGCAAAATCAGCAGGGACTGTTTCTCCTCATCACACTGCTGCAATGAGAGGGTTAAATTCCTCCCTGCTGAAGAAAAAACACGTGCAAATGCACATTTGTTTAATTTAATTGTTTTCTTTATTGTTAATTATCACCTGCACCTGGTTCACATTGTAAATTAGAGCCAGGTGCAGGGTTTAAAAGAGAGACAGTCAATCTCTTCAAGGCTGCTGAGTAGTAGGAAGCAGAATGTGCATGCTGTTTCTGAGCAGTCATAGAAAAAGTAAGTGCTGTGTTAAACCTGTGTGGTTTCTTTTCTTTTGATGACAGGTAAACGACTTAGCCGTCCTGCAAGCTAGTCATGGACCTGCCTGTGTAGTCAGTGCTCAAACACAGGGTTAGGATTTTGTTTGTTTATTTAATTTTGTGTATTAAAAATAGCACATAAGCAAAAGGGGCAACAAAAGACTGTGAGTGCTGGCAGTGTTATATATATATATATATATATATATATATATATATATATATATATATATATATATATATATATATATATATATGTGTGTGTGTGTGTGTGTGTGTGTGTGTTATGCTGTTCCTCCACCTTCAAGGTCATACACACACAGGACTCTAACACAAGGGGTACCATTTTTCATACACCATGTATATTATCAAAAGTTTTACTCAGTTGTACAGTCATTTAATTAATCTGTTGTCATTTCCATGTAACTCGATGCTGCCAACTCTTCAGTCATATCTTGCACAGCAACTCGCTAACTTGCTAAAACCCTGTGCAGATTTCACAAGCTGTTGTCATAGGTGTACACTGTGTGATTATCCGCAGAAAGTAACAGCAAAGTTGATAAACCCTTTAAATACATATTCAAATACTGTATATTTAAATTGTTTATATTGCGTATGCATTCTTAATTCACTGTGGCAAAGTGGTTTGCAGTGCACAGGTGTAGAGGTGATGCAGTGCGTAAACAGATGACAAACAACAAAGTTCATGATCCAAGCAACTTTATTTGTTTTTATAATCCAGATCGTTTGGCGACCGTAAACAACAATCCCTATCGATACACAGCAATTTTTATTGCACTGTTTAAACCACAAAACACTGTAGAAACACACACATAACAAAAAGTCCAGAGTGAGTGCTTTGGTGCAAGTGGTGAATTACAGTTTTTTGGTGAACAGTAGTGGAGTGCTGTCCTGGTTAGTGCTGGCCTTTAGTGACAGCTCCTGGCTAGTTTTAGCCATCTAACAATGACAAACAATGATAGAACAACAAAACAAATAAAACACAGAACACTCACGGTTATTTTATATCTGTACTCCTTTTACAGGTCAGTCTGTAACCATAACAAAGGAACAGATAACAGATTGCTCGGCCACATCCCCTGATATACCCTCAGTCACGCCCCCTTCAGTAGCGAGTACAATCACGTATCCTCCAATCCATGACTGACACATTGCCTACCACATTAAGGCGATGACTCTGGTATTGTGGCTCCGCCCCCTTTCTGGAAGGCTGAATTCCAACTGACCCTGGAATGAACTGCCAAACCATCCAGTCCGGGGCACACTGTTCCTGTTATACAGCGGGAGGGACATTGTTGACTCGGATTCATTTTCTCTCTGTCACACTAACTCAAGATTGAAATATGAAAGCATAACTTACAGCTCCTTACCTGACTTTGTTGAAACATAATTATATCTGTAGCAAAAACATAGTCTTTTGTCCGGCTGTGTTTTGCCAAGTTACACTTCAAAGAATCTTGACCGCCTTTGGTAAATATTGTTTTTTGTGTGCAGTTAGTGCAGATCATACATGTCTATTCTGCCTCATAGAAAGTCGGTTTGGACAAAAGGCATCTGCTAAATGACTAATGAATAATAATTATTAACCATGGGAACAACGTGCTCCAAGGTGCTTGAAACGTAGTGCTTTTCTTCCTTACTGTTTTGTCTGCCTTATTTTAAAGACATAATGGGCAAGATTTTCAAAAGTTTCTGTATGATAACTCCAGAAATCGGTATGTAGCTTTGATTTTGGCATTTTCAAGCAGTGTATTTCATTATTAAATTTGTCCTAATGTGATTTCTGAAATTATGCTGATTTACAAAATGTTAATATCTTGGCAAGCAGTGCTTCTTGTGACTATATTTCTTTTATTTGCGTGGGAATTTAAAAGCAAATCATTTATCAGAAGTTAATTTGCACTTGGAAAAAGAGGGTTTTAATGAACTAATTAGTATATAGCTCACCCTGAAACAGACAGACCACGTCTGTGGCACCGCAAATACAGAGAGAGTGTACAGGATTAATACAATATTTGTAGTTATGAAAATATTTTACCCTTCTCTACACCACTTGTAACCTTACGGGATGTTTGTTGTATTGCTAAAATGATATACCGTTATTTGCACCCAGTGTAATGTTACTAAGAAATTGTCAATGCAACTTGAGCCTATTTGAATTCTACATACATACATTATATGACAGCTGAAATCTACTGTAGATTTTATTTTAATTATACAACTCAAATTTTGGTGTAGAAAACAGCATATTATATATTACAATCAAGTTTCCTTAGGTGATTGTGGATTTGAAGGATTTTGACATGGATTTTGCCTAAACGTATTTTGTTATTGTCAAACTCCTCCCCACACTTTATGTACAATGTACACTTTCACCTTCACACGTTTAATACTATAAGTATTCGGGGGCTACTTCTAATCAAGTTGAGTTTATTTATCGTGGAGGCGAGCAAAGAGTACCAGAGAAAATGCATGATTAGAGGAATTCACCAAACAATTAATTACAAACAAATTGTGTATTGGGTTAGGGAGATCTATCATAATTGTAAAAGCTTAATACATATATAATGAAGTTTTACATACATGTATAATAACTAACAACTACAAACACAAATGGCTTTTGAAACATATGTATTTATATATGGCCTACAATCGTGCATACTAAAATTCATGCAAAAGTAGATTTCATCATAAGAAAATAAATTCCAACCAATATACATTGATGGCTTATGGTATATTTTTCTTTTTAACCAAAAAAAATTGTAAAGTGCACATTAAAAGAGTTGTATATAGTAGACTGTGGCAAAATATTCCCCCAAATGAGGGTTAATGACTAGTGGGGTTGAATTTTCTTTTTCTTTTTTTAATCCGTGCCATCTGATTTTTACCCACGTGTCAGATAATCATAAATAAATGTACAATCTGCATGACAAAATGCACAATTTTAAATGACGTTTACAAATTATACACAACATAGATATTCCCATTATTTTTTATTTCCATTGGGCTGCTGCTCCCTGGTGGGAGAGCCACTTCCCTGTACACTAGTAGTTTCCATAACAATGCATTATGCATCCATTAATTTTTCTTGATCTCGTTAAAATGCACTTTGATTAACGAGTTCTCCTTATCTAGCCATTGAGACAGGAAGTGATGTACATGACCTGTGACAATTAAGCTTTTTAACGAGAAATGCATTCATAATGACCTCATCGACTCAATTTCAAAGCATTAACAGATTAATTTAATTAACACATTTTGTTTGAAAATCACTTGCTACTAAAGCTCTCATTACTATGCCACAAGTTTGACGCACTAACACTGTTTTTTGAAAATTCTGCCCAATGAGTCTCCAGCCTCATTTTGCATCTGTACACTAAGGCAAGGGGCATGTTTAAACCCTCTAAGCTTGAAAAGCTATTTGTATTGATGTTTTGAGTCTCTAGGTGCAACACTAGAGGCTGTCTACTCTGACTTTCGTTTTCAGTCAGCAAGTGGAAGTTTCAGAAAGCTTGTGAACCGGATGGCTTGCGGTGATGTCAGACCAGGAAGGGTAATGATGACAACAGTTTTGGTGAGTGAAATACGCTGCATCATCGGTTTATTGAAAATAAAAGGTTTAAACAGAAAACAAAACAGTGAACAAACAAAACAGCATCATAGCCAGACAGACAGACAAACAAACAAGCAAACAATGGACGAACCCAAACAAGTATTGTGTGGGTCCTCCTGCACGAGTAGCAATTGTTCTCTCGCTCTGTCTCTTGTTCTCCACTGAAACCCTGTGAGCGTGAAGTAATCACTCTTTTATGCAGCGGTGTCGAGACTCGATTGCTAATCAATCATTCACTTGAATCTCGGCCCAGTCTGCACATGGACTAATTGTGCACACCCCATGCCCCCATACAAACACCCACATTAATTTGCATGTGAAGTAATTGTGCACTCCCTGTGCTTAAATACAAATATACATTTTAAATCACCTATGCTACATAGCCCACACCCCATGTACCAATACATACACACAACATAAAACACAAAAATGTTCACAGAGGCGGGGCATCCTGCCACAAAGCTTTACTGTAAATGGCACACTGCCCTGCGTTTACCTCTTTGGGTGATATCACAATCTTAGGGTTCACTGTTGAAATCGCTCCTATGTGCTACAATACACAAGGCATAATACTTATAACAACTATGTTAAAGAAGCTTAGCATATATCTCTCTAATTCTAACAGCAAAGAAGATGACTAGCTAACTGAAACAATCTATAGGTAGTTGTGATGTATTCACTCAGATTCCAGGGTAAATGCTAAACTTGTTTATTAAACTTGACCACAGTCAACATTCAACTTTACTGTTGGGGGTCCCTCTAACAATTACAAACCACTTAGGGACTGTCTACATTTTACAAACAATATTGGAGCAGTATAATACAGAGTTAAGTTTGAGTTGCAGAATGTGTGTCATTAAACATATGCAGTGTGGTAATGTGTGGATTTCAAGGGTGTGCAGAGAGCGGTGGATGCATTAACTGGGGTGCTGTGCCCCTTAATGGCATTTCTGTTTTCTGGGTGATGCCCCTGGATGATCTACCTCAAGTCAAGCAGTCAAACGTTTTGTCTTCCTGAATGCTAACATTCATTTTTTCTCAGCTTGATTTCAGGGCATATTTCTATTTTTTTTTTAATCCATGTTGAAGAAACAAACAGCTTGAGAGTGCTTTCAGAAGGCTCTCTCTTTTTTTTTTTTTTTTTAAAGAATTACCAATAATGCATAAAACAGTTATACAATGACCTTGCTCTTTGAGTGTATGTATGAGATTAGGGAGGAACTCTTTCGACTGCTGTAAGGGAAATAGGTGAGGTTGCAACACTTGCAAAAGGTAAATCACCTCCAGGTATTTCCCTGTGAAGTCACGTAGCAATACAATATAAAAGCCTGGAGTCCAGACAGCCAGCCTCCATTTGCTCTTGGTGAAGTAACTCACAGTGCAGGATACCTGACACATCAAAACGATGCCCCTAATTTGAGGTTAATTTATTTGTAAAGATTAGGATCGTTTCACCCGTGCTTTTCTTAGAACAACATCACAATGAGTGATTCATCTTCCGATTCGCTAGTTTTGTGCATACTGCATAGCGAGAACCTGATACTGTACTGTAGAGACTGCAGGCTGTGCGTCTGTCCCGCGTGTTTGGTAAACGGAAGACATCGCAGTCACTCACTCATTTCCTTCAAAGATGCATGTAAAGCAGAGAAAGTAAGTTGTTAACTTATTATTATAATTATTATTTATTTATTTGTCAGACGCCTTTATCCAAGGTGACTAAAAGGTGTTACAGCGCAGCAAATGGTTACAATGCAAGCTTTATTTAAATACAGTGTAGCTTACAGTAAGTGCAAATAATAATACAGAAATATCATATGAACTAGGATACAATAAGTTAGGATTTCAACAAGGTCTTTATGTATTCCCTGGTGTTGGGTGCATTTACAGCTGACAGGTTTGTATACCTCAGGAAGTCTACATTAAAGATAAGTTAAACATCTAATTAAGACAACCTGCATTTGAATATACCTGTATTCCACAAATAACCCACAAGAATATAACACAGCACAGTTTGATTTGCCAGGTCATTCTGTTGTTGGATTTAATTGGCTGATATAGAAATATATTCTTCACTCAGGGCTCGGGATCGGTTATTTAATTTGTATCAAATTAATTAAAATCAGACCATATTTCATAAGTACCCATTTATTGAAGTTGAATAAAATTATTGTTGAGGCTTTTTTGTCTGTGTTCAGGGAATACTGGAGATTAAAACAAAGCAATTGAAGAAGAACCAGGAAAAGCTGCAGAAAAACTTGCAGCAGCTGTTTGACAGTGAGAAAGAAGTGGAGGTAAGCTTATCCTTAACAAAGTCATAAAGACCTTAGTCTTAGGCACCCACTTATTTTAGGATCAACAACATAAAAATCAATAAATCATTTAGCTTTAATATACAGTAATGTTTATATATATATATTTACACACACACACACACACACACACACACACACACACACCCTTATATCACCCCTCGCTGTACTGCAGATTCGGCTATAACGGAGTTGGCTCCCCATTTTTACAGTCTAACTCAGTGCACATGCCTTAGCTGCACTGTACACAGACAATTTCACTTAGACAAATACTGTTTGTTTTATTTCGTACTGCACATCACAAACTACAGAACAATTAAAAAATAAAGCATTCATAGCATATTGTTATCATATACACACGCATTGCACAATAACGCAAACCAAATTAAATATGTACTTGCTCAAGCGGTTTTTTAATTAATGCTCTAGCAAAAGTCACAGGGCAGTGATGTCAGCTCCCTAGCAACACACCCAGTGTAGCCAGGTTGGGCAGATTCATGCCTAATTGGGCTTGTATTTTTGGTATTGTGCGTGAAAAATGGCTTTGGGCAGATGCCTGTTTTTTGGGCTAATTTTGGGCATCAAGATCTGTCATATTAAGTACATTTCATTATTACTTTAGGCTTCAAACGTAGCACTTTCTAAAAGGCACAGTCTGGTAACAGGCGTTATTGCAAATGAGAATTTGCTCTCAAGGGTTTAAACTTGATTAACGAAAAGGAATGATTGTTTGATTCATATCAGCAATATTGCGCAATTAAAATAAAAGGCTAAAATTGAGTACCCTACGCATCACATTATAAGATATGCAAACAGCACTATTGAATAACAGTTTTTACAGGAAGCATTCATTGGTACACTTTCAAATTCGAAGGAAGTTTCACAAACTCACCAGAGTGCCATCAATCAATAAAAAATAAACATAGGCCTGTGTAGCAAAGTTCCCACCCCTGTGTGTATTTTGTGTTGTGTGTTAATGTTGGTGTATAGTCATTGGTACACGGGATATAAACGGGTCTGTGTAACACGAGTGTTTAAAATGTATATTTGTATTTAGGCACGAGGACTGCACAGCACTTCACGGGCAAGTAAAAAGTAATAATATGTGAGCACGAGGAATTGCACTTTATTAATTCATGTGCAGTTGTACTGCGACTCCAGTTGAATGATTGATTAGCAATCGAGTCTCGGTACAGCTGCATAAAAAAGCATCATGTTTCACTCACTCAGGGTTGTGTGTTCGGTTAGTGGAGAACGGTTGTGGAGAGGAGAGAATTAAAAATGAGAAAAGTAAACAAAGTAAAATATATATATAACCGTTGTTTTCACTCAACGTGTTTGTTTGTTAGTCAACTGTTTGTTTAAGTGTTAGTCTGTTTTGTTTGTCTGTTTATTTTGGCCTCACGTGCCGTGTGCTGTTTTTGTTACAAACCTTTTATTTTCTGGCTGTCTGTGCATTCATTAAATGCTGAGCGAGACCATTCGCTCAGCTCCACCCAACTCCACCTCTTTGTCGTTTATTTCCTGGTTCCTGTTTCTGGTCTGACGTCCCCTGCTCCGGCCGTCTTTGTGAAAGCTTGCCATTTTATTTTACACATTACGAATATGTCTCTGTACTAATAATAAAAACCACAAAAATAGTATTTATATTGGTTTATCTCGAGTTAGTCCTTGTCACCCGCATGGATATTTCCAAACTCACTGACCCGACATTTAGGTGTGATTTCTATAGTTTCTCCTTTAAATAGCTTGTTGAGTAGTAAAAACGCACTGGATACTGAAGGAAACTGCAGCTACGTTTCAGCATGAATGTGACACTGAGTGTGCCTTGTTCACCAGGTGCAGTTTTATTGAATAAATATGTTTACTAAATTTAAAGCATATATAATAAGGGTTTTGTTTAAGTTACCTAACAACCAAAAAAAGCCTTCTATGGTTTTTGCAAGTGTAAAAATAAAAATTCTCCGGAAGCATAGAAAATCTGTGTTTTTCCATGTTATTCTGCAGCAAATGGATTGCTAGGATCCCTGTTAATTAAGCACATAAAACACAAAACAAGTTTAAATTGCAAATAGAGTAGTTGCTATTTGTTACAATGGGGAACATCAGAGCTGACTGTGATGTCACAATTTAAGCACCTGATTGGACGGATTTTGAGCGGGTTTCCAGCAAGAAGTGGGCGGGTTTTTGGAAAAATAGTTGGCAACCCTGATGGGAATGGATTCTTTCAGTGCAGCGATCTGGGCATCTGAGAAAGAAGAGGAAGATTCATGAAATTAATTGGAGACTTAAGTTGATGAGAAGAAATACCCTCCACAGTACGAATTAAAACAATATGCTGGTTTTTATACGAAAAATGAGAAAAAGTGGGTTGCATAGAGGGTTTATATTGGACCTCGACACCCACGATATATGGAGTGAGTAGTTGTGTAAAAAAAAAAAAAAAAAAAAAAAAAATATATATATATAATCTATATATATATATAAAATAAAACTAAAATATTTAAAATAAAAGATTTTTTAATCTTTTAAACTTTTTGTGTATCTTGCTTTTACAGTTACAGATGTACAGCTGTAACTATGAAACTGAGTGACCAATTACCTACAAAAAATCCCAGAGTAGTAAGAGACATGCTGATTTGGATGAAGAACAATTAAATGAACTGGAAGATAGCAAAAAAAAAAAAAAAAATCGTTGACTTTATACTCAGTCACCCCGACTGTCACTTTAAAAAAAATGTATTTTTAGCGGTTTGTAAACATTACAAAAAAAAAAAAAAAAACTCAAAAAGACACTTCTCAGACACAAACTTGCAAAATTTCTGAAATCCGAGAGGTCGTTGTAGTACTTTTATTCCTCCCGTCTGTTCTGCTCAAACAGGTCTGCAATGTCAGGGACAGGGGAAAAAAAATAGCTCACCTGTCTTAACTCCGCCCCCTGGTGTATTGTTTAATGACAATATCCACAATATCATAAATACAGATGTACTTTCTTTTGCATGTTCCAGTAAAATTTCCTCGGCTTGACTAAGTGTACACAGCTCAAAGTTATAAATGGGACTACTTTATTGGCGTAAGGATATGTTGCCATTTTGTAGATTCTTTGATTACATGATGTTACATAAAAGATCTAAATTATGTTCATATAGTTTTATTTTTTTTTAATTATTTTTTTAAAATTATGTCTCAATCCTAAAATTCTTTGGCCATAGCTATAGATACAAACTCCAAACCGTGCAGTTCAAAGAGGAACGTCTTACCATTCAACAAAAATATCAAGCTCTGTAGCTGAGACGTAAGTAAGTGTATGCAGTTGTCAGTATTACTGACTCATCAGCCGCTAGATGGAAAAACAGTATGTCCGGCAAGTGTATTGATTGGCTGATAACAGGGAATGTAACGATGCAGAGCCGGAGCGGAGCTTGCCAGGTTTTCTGAGGGGAGCCGGAGCTGAGGTTCCGGAACAAATAAACTATTTCCCGCCTTTCGCATTTTAACAAATCCTTCCTGATGATTCAGTTCAAGCATTTGAATGAACAAAATAATAATAATAATAATAATAATAATAATAATAATAATAATAATAATAATAATAAATAATAATACAGTTACATACATACTTAATTATTAGGTTAGGAATGTACATATGTACATTCGTTAGTTACTGAAAAACCGAAAACATATATTTGGCGTTTTGTTGAAAATGCTTTTACAAAATGTTTCACGATGAACGTTGTTACTTTTCTTGAAATTTTTTATTTTAATTTCTTTCAAAGTAAAAACATTTCAACAAATCTTTAGATGTCATTAACGGATATATATATAGATATATATATATAATATATATATATATAGATATATATATATATATATATACTAATATACTGATATCACTGATATCACTATATATATATCATGATTCTATTTTGGTAAATGTGATATATAAACCCCCCAACATCTACCAAGTAACAATACTAAGTGTTTGCACAATGAACTCCTGTCCAATATCTGGGAATCCTTAGCAAGCATTGTTGGATCAATGGTTTTGGTTCTTGTGCAATGGTAATTTGAGAAAGGCAAAAACAGGCTATTTTGACCTATTTGCGGGAATGAATTTCAAATGTAATAGGAACCAAATACGTATCTAGCTGTTTCATTCTAAAAAAATGTATCCAAATCAATACTCCCAGCTATATACACATTTCATCATTTTTTATTTTTTTATTAAATAGTCCACTGCTCTTGACACTTCCCCACCCCAGTGCATGCTTTGTACGTTTTGAGAAAATGTGGACAATTTTGGACTGTACAAGGAGAATACAGTCTAGATTCAAACAAAATTGTATGTGTTAAAGGAAAATAAAAAATAAAATCTTAAAAACAGATTTCACATTCTTGTCTCTAAAAAAACAGATTTAACCCGATTGAACAATTAAAATAAAACTTACATAGGATGTTACTATAACATGCAACAACATACATTACTGATTAGGGGTTTTACTGGCTCTGGAGCCGGAGCTGGAGCTAGAGCTGGAGCAGCAATGTGGAGCTGCACCGGAGCGGCTCGAGAGCTGGAGCAGGGGCTGCTGGAGCCAGCCTGGAGCTGGAGCAGGGCGTCTTCATCAGCTCTGGAGCTGGATCGGAGCTACCAGAGCTAGCAAAGCCGGAGCACGGCCAGCCTTATAAAGGAAGCGAGTCGGAGGAGTTGCAGTGGAATGTATTGACATATCCCCCATCTCATGTACAGGAAACAGTTGAAAAGTTGAAGAATTCGGTGAAAGCCATGTACAGAGAGATGCGTGAGCTACTAGAGCAGGATGAGCAAAACACATACCGCCTGATCGAGGCTGAGCACCACAACATGCTGCGCCAAATCCACAGCTGGGTGAATGGGGGGCTCGACTTCATCGAGGCTGCCATGAACGTGGTGGAAAACGTGGAGCACATGGACAAATTCCAGCTCACTGAATGCAAGAGCATCAACATCCTGATGGTGAGGCTGTCTCTCCCTTCTCACTTTTAATCATGAAGCACAGACTGACAAATATACTCTAACCCTGTCCCTCTCCCTCTTCACTGCTAACCAGGAACCAGCAAATTACCAATTTACCTAACTGTAGTCCATATACTAAAAACAATATTGGGACATTATTCAAGGCTTTATGGTTTCAATAGCTTAACAGCATTCTCAAAATACCCATTTAAGTGCAGTTTGCCTGCAGTTGATATGTATTCAGCAATACAGATTTTGACTTTATTAGATCCCACTTGTTATCCATTTTGACAAATGACTTGTTAAATGAATGCAGGCGCTTTCCATTGCTGATTTTCTTTTTTCGTTTTCTCATACACAGGAGGTCAACTCAGTGAAAACCAGGTAAACTTCAGTATTAAACAAACTTGCTTATTACATTAATATATCATATATTCAATTGCAGTTTCATGTTTGCCAGTGTAAATATAAATCAAAGCTCTAAAGGAAACACCACTCATGAAAATCAGAGCAAGGTCAATATTGGTATCAGTATCCTGATTCAGAATTATTAAAATAATGTAGAGTATGCATTCAGTTTAAACTTGATTTATTTAACTGAAAAATAATCTGTTACCTTTTATGGTTAGTGTAGCATGAATACAATATTAATTTCATAAGCCTGCATAAAACCTTTTCTGATTAAGAAATATACTTGTTTTCTGTACCTTGAAATCCAAATCTGAGCATGGTAATATTCCATAATAATGGTCTTAAAGAGTGCCAGGGTGGGAATATCTGTTATGTTAACATTTTGTTTAGAATGTATATCTTTTTCTTATGTTCTTCACTGTTAGAACTGCAGGTGACTTGCCTAAGTGCTACACAGATGTTGCCAAGTTAAATCTCCTGGTTGCCTGGTCAGGCTTGTTTTAAGTTATTTATTTTTTTACCAGGTCCTGGTTGTAGATGCCTATTATAACAAAGCCTTGTGTTACTTTGTTAATAAAAGTATTTCTAAAGAATCTTCAATTTAGGTGAAGTGTGCTGGATGAGAGTGGATAGCTTGGGCTCTTTTAATCTTTTTTAAATCTTTTTTTTTTTTTACAATGGTTTACTATTGAAGCGTTCGAGGCCATACATAAATCTTTTGGGAAGGACGTCCAAGTTGACAACAAGAGGCTGAAATCACTGGAGAATTGTGTAGATGAAATCCTGAAGAGCACCAAGAAATTCCTGCCACGACCATGGCTGTGTGAGTGAGGGGATGGGAACTGGGGGGCAGCCTCACCTTGATTTCACTGAGAATGTTCATGTTTATTGAGAAACCGGTAACACTGTCAGTTGCAGAGCATGTGTTCCATAGTAAGTACTCGGCAATTGTTAGGAAACAACAGTGTTACAGGGCCAATGGAGTTAAGTATCCTGTCTAAAAGTAAGAAAGAGGTTATGCCAAATGTTATTGCAGGCATTATTAATACAATAATCACATTTTTCATTTATATTTCATGAAGTACAGAGCACCATTACTTCCTTTATGGACCAGTGCATCAATTCACTTCATATTTTAAAGTTGGCTTGATTGTCTCTTCCAGGGCTGGCACATTTGGTACATTGATGATATACAAACTTATAGCTGTATTTATGAAGACTAGCATAATTGTATTTGTTTTAGGGATTATAGTTCATTGACAAACCAATTTTCTTATAAAAATTGGTAAAGCACGCCTTATAAGCTAATAATTAGGTTGTGTTAATTAATTTTTATTTAAGCTAATCAGAAGACTTTTGTTATGTTTTTCTTAGGTTATATACTCTAAATTGCTAATTATAGATTTAGAAATAATCCAAGTTCTATGAAGCTTATAAAAAGTAAGATCTTAGGGGGTGGTAGGGTGTTTATTCAATAACGATTCCATCTGTGAAAAGGACAATTTATCACCAATTACCTAGGGAGTTTCACAGCACAATGCATATGTCAATGGTGTCGATCTTTCTTCTTTTTTCTTTTCTTTTTTTTAATCAAAGGTTTCATGTAAAGTATATTTTTCTTGTTGACTGATTTATGTATTTATTGTAGGTGTACAACAATTGAACTGTGGTGTTTTCCGAAGAAGCACCTGTAATGTGCAAATTAGAAGATGTTTGATCAAGTTTATTTTATTTTGTCAGTAAAACAGAAATTAAACAGTTGAGAGCTTTTGTTTTATATCGATCATATAAAATAAAGGCTGTAATACTCCATGTTTCGTGCTTTTTATATTGTGCTCAAATTAGCTTGAACATATCTAAGGAGGGGGTGGTCTACTTGCATGTTTTAACAACTTGTTTCCCTAAGAGATATATACAGTGATTGTTGGGTAAAAGTAATTTACAGGCGGATAAGCACTAATTTTGCACAACAATCATATGTTGTGGATGCAACAGCGTGGTAGTTCATTCCGATATAAAAAAAATATATATTAAGATAATCAACACTATTCCAATTAAAACAATATCAAGATACTGCTGGTATTCTGAGTTCCACGACAAAAAAACAAACAAAAAATAAAGTGTGATATAATCTGGGAGGATATTGGTGAACTCCTAGTTAACTCCGCTTATTGTCACACTGTTTGCTCAGTCGTTCAGAAATGATATGACAAGGGGTTTGACTGTTGTGAAGAATGGTTGCATTATATATGTATATAAAAAAATTAAAAAATTAAAAAAACGACATCTCCCAGAGTTGGTGCGCCGTGCTGGCAGTACAGGTCGTGCGTCAGAAGCGTGGGGTTAGTTTTACTGTGTAGTGGATGTCACCTAGGGCTGTCACAGCGTCTTTACATTGCAGGTAAGAGCGTTACATTTAAATGTGATATTTATAATTCACTTGTTTTTCACGTTTTAAAACGTATTTATTTATATCTGTAAACCTTTTTAAAATTATTAGTTTGAAACCATGAAAGCTCAAGGGTGCCCCGTTGCAGCTAAATTGTAATTCATCGTTACAATATTACATTTCAGTATATCGTTAAAGAAGCGCAACTCACGTTTTCCTTGCGTTGTTTTGCAATTGGCAAATGTCTTATGTCATGTACTTGTAATTTGTAAAAAAAAAAAAAAAAAAAAAAAAAAAAATCCAAGAATGGCGCAGGAATGCTGCCTTTCTTTCGTCTCACACGGGTTTCTTATTGTTCTTAAATTGTACATCTCATCACATCACCACTCGTGTGTTCCAGTGCAACTAAAATGTTTGCGAGGAAGAAAAAGTCAAATAAAAAAGGTGTGTCTGGACTCAATTCCACTCATCAGATACAACATTGGTTCAGCACAGTACTACGATGTTCTTTATAGAAAGGCGCCGACTGTGTGTGTAATTGGTATTAAAATTTTAAATTATATAATCAACCAGGAGGTTTAATGATGTAAGACACACACACACACTAAGTACCAACATGAAATGCAGCAACCACCTCCATGGCACACACAAACAAACACACTTGACTGTAGCTTTATTGAGGCAGCTAGCAACAAACAGTGTCTGTTGCTAGTTTTTGCTGCGGTAGTTACGAATTGAAACTTAGGCCTACATTTTTTGACCATCCATTAATCAAGGGCTGTGATTCATTTTTACAGTCAGGTAAAAACAGAAAGCTCAATTCTATTTTTACTAAGATGTCAATGAACATGTGTTATTTTTTTTTTTTTTTTTTTACCAGGCAGTATTACAGTTTAACTCCACTGGCTGCCAATTGTTATTAGTAGTCGGGGTTGCTTATAGTTTATCATAACAGTGCCAGATAGCAGAATGGAGCAATATTACTGAACTGTCCAGATCAATTGCAAAGAACTTGTAGATTTAGTACAGCGCTAACGTTCCGGACTAGTTAATACGCTCTAAGAAGAAATAGTTCTATATAGAACCTTTCACGTGTTTCATATGGAACCCTAAAAGGGTCTCCATAGAACCATTTTAAAGGGTTTTTTTGAAAGAACCCCGTATGGTTCCTTAGATTGAACCCAAAGGGTTCAATATAGAACCATCAAGGGTTCATTATAGAACCCCTATCAAAGACCGGATGAAGGGCCCCTTTTTATTTATTTTTCTACATTTTACAGTTTTTTTAAAAATTTGCTTTCAGCTGTCTTGATCAAGCTATCTGTTTGTTGTTTTTATTATTGTTGTATTTCAAACCTATTTACCTTTTACACCTCTTTACTGTATAAATATATATATAGGCAATATATATATATATATATATATATATATATATATATATATATATATATATATATATATATACACACAATACTGTGCAGAAGTTTTAGGCAGGTGTGAAAAAATGCTGTAAAGTAAGAATGCTTTCAGAAATAGACATGTTAATAGATTATATTTATCAATTAACTAAATGCAAAGTGAGTGAACATAAAAAAAATCTAAGTCAAATCAATATTTGGTGTGACCACCCTTTGCCTTCAAAACAGCATCAATTCTTCTAGGTACACTTGCACAAAGTCAGGGATTTTTAGGCATATAGACAGGTGTATGATTAAACAATTATACCAAACAGGTGCTAATGATCATCAATTCAATATGTAGGTTGAAACACAATCATTAACTGAAACAGAAAGAGCTGTGTAGGAGGAATAAAACTGGGTGAGGAACAGCCAAACTCAGCTAACAAGGTGAGGTTGCTGAAGACAGGGGTTTCCAGATGTGCTGTCCAAGCTTTTTTGAAGAAGCACAAAGAAACTGGCAACGTTGAGGACCGTAGATGCGGTAGTCGACCAAAGAAACTTACTGCAGCAGATGAAAGACACATCATGCTTACTTCCCTTCGCAATCGGAAGATGTCCAGCAATGTCATCAGCTCAGAATTGGCAGAAAACAGTGGGACCCTGGTACATCCGTCTACTGTCCGGAGAACTCTGGTCAGAAGTGGCCTTCATGGAAGACTTATGGCCAAAAAGCCATACCTCTGACGTGGAAACAAGGCCAAACGACTCAACTATGCATGAAAACACAGGACCTGGGGTGCAGAAAAATGGCAGCAGGTGCTCTGGACTGATGAGTCAAAATTTGAAATATTTGGCTGTAGCAGAAGGCAGTTTGTTTGCCGAAGGGCTGGAGAGCGGTACACAAATGAGTGTCTGCAGGCAACAGCGAAGCATGATGGAGGTTCCTTGCAATTTTGGGACTGCATTTCTGCAAATGGAGTTGGGGATTTGGTCAGAATTAATGGTCTCCTCAATGCTGAGAAGTACAGGCAGATACTTATCCATCATGCAATAACATCAGGGAGGCATCTGATTGGCCCCAGATTTATTCAGCAGCATGACAACGACCACAAACATACAACGAAAATCATTAAGAACTATCTTCAGCGTAAAGAAGAACAAGGAGTCCTGGAAGTGATGGTATGGCCCCCACAGAGCCCTGATCTCAACATCATCGAGTCTGTCTGGGATTACGTGAAGAGAGAGAAGCAACTGAGGCTGCCTAAATCCACAGAAGAACTGTGGTTAGTTCTCCAAGATGTTTGGGCCAACCTACCTGCCAAGTTCCTTCAAAAACTGTGTGCAAGTGTACCTAGAAGAATTGATGCTGTTTTGAAGACGAAGGGTGGTCACACCAAATATGGATTTGATTTAGATTTTTCTTCTGTTCACTCACTTTGCATTTAGTTAATTGATAAATATAATTAACATGTCTATTTTTGAAAGCATTCTTACTTTACAGCATTTTTTCACACCTGCCTAAAACTTTTGCACAGTACTATATATATATATATAATATATATATATATATGTATGTATACATATATATATATATATATATATATATATAATATATATATATATATATATATCTATTATATCTATATATATAATATAGTGTGTGTCTTAGCATTGTACTTAACTTATATATATATATATAATATATATATATAATATATATATATAATATATATTCTTTATATTCATTCAATGCTAAGAAAGTAAGGTAAGGTAATATTTTTCTAATGCAGTATTGCATTGCACATGTTTGTAAGCTGCATAAAAAGCACAATGAATTTCAATGATTTTTATTCATTGAATCAGTTAATGTTATACAATAATATGTATTAATCAATATCCAGCTCCCCCTGTCTCCCTATAGCCATCTCTCTGTCTCTCTCTGTCCAGCTGTGTCCCTGTCCAGCTTTCTGTATCTGTGCAGCTCTCTCTGTGTCCTCTCCTTGTCCAGATATCTGTCTCTTTTTGCAGCTCTCTCTGTATCCCTGCCAGTTCTGTCTGTCCAGCTCTTTGTGTCCCTGTCCAGCTCTCTCTGTGTTCCTGTGCAGCTTACTGTGTCACTGACCAGTTATCTCTGTGTCTCTGTGCCGCTCTCTCTGTGTCTCTGTCCAGCTCTTTCTGTGTCTCTGTGCAGCTCTATGTGTCCCAGTGCAGCTCTGTGTCTCTGTGCAGCTTTCTCTATCTCCCTGTGCAGCTCTCTTTGTCTTTGTGCAGCTCTCTGTCTCCCTGTGCAGTTCTTTCTCTGTGTCCCTGTCCATTTCTCTCTCTCTCTCTCTGCAGCTCTCTCTATCCAGCTCTCTCTGTGGAGTTCTGTGTGTCCCTGTCCAGCTGTCTGTGTGTCTCCCTGTCCATCTAACCTGCACAAAGTGAAATATAAATATAAATTTCAAAAAATTCATTTTAAAATAAATTCACTATTTAAATAATGCTTACAAAAGGCAAAGGATAGCATATAGTGGATATTGTAGTTTCAACTGTAATTATTAGATATTATTTTTATTGTCTAAATTGAAGTAGTATAGGCCTACCACTTATGCAGTTTGGTACGGGAATTGTGAGATTAATTTTTCCTTTGTTGTTTTTAAAAGTATGAACTCTTGGAAAAGTCACCACCGTATATTCCAACTTGTACCTTATCATTCTATTAATTTAAAAAGTACATTACAACATTAAGAATAGCTGCAGCGGTACGTCTAAGCATTTTAAGTTACGGTAATATTACCTATACCACAGAAAATATACCTCAACAGTTTTACTTATTTTTAAAATCTCAACTGAATTTTTAAAAAATCCTACGAATATTCCTAAACGTATTTACAACATTAATACTAATAAAGCGTCTCTCTATATCGACCCATCTAAAACGTCAAACGTTATCTTACCGTATAATAATGGAAAAACGTTATCTAACTGTATAAACATATTAACTGTACAAGCACCGCTTGCAGTTTCAGGGTTGCGTAGCTGTAGTTCCTGCAGAGCAGTCGCTCTCCTCCTGAGTATATGCAGAGCCCCTGTGTGTAGCATGGCATTGCAGTCACCCACAGCGATCCCCACTGGATGTTTTTATGCTAACGGACACTCAGTCAAGACTGTTCACCTGCTGATTGAGGACCGGCACAGCCAATTACTCGTTGCCCTTCCCTTCAACCAAGCCTAGCAGACAGCACATCTAAATCGAGCGCCCGTCTGTAAACAATAATTTAATCACACACAACTCCAAAAAGCACACAAAAACAAACTTGTTTCCCCATATTAATTACTGACACTAATTTCCCCATGTGCAGGGCAGTCGCCCTGCCACAGCACCTCTAGGCTCTAAACTGTACTGAATTTGCTAGAACAGGGTACAGATAATGCTCTGTGGTTTAGTACTGTGCTATTGTTCTGTAACTGTAACCGTCTCTGGTTAACTCCAACTCTAGTCCAGGCCTACTTTAGCCACACACAAGGAAGATGCAGTGGTGTGGCGAAGATCTTTTTTATTTTCAGTGGGTAACAACTTATTATAACGAAGGGTATGTTTCAGTAAATCCAGCAACCGTAACCAGTAACAATAAACAATTAAAACACACTTTTGTTTCTGAATATGCTGTTATTTCCAAAACTACACCACTTCCACTTTATAATATTTGCTTTTAGTGAACAACTGTCCAACGTTGGTGATAATGCCAGTTGACGTGTTTGTGTTGCATATAAGTCTATCTACTACTTTCACTGTATGACCAGCTCTGGTTCTAGTTATCCCACGATCTGATAGCACACCAGTGACTTGGTCAGTGACCACAACGCCATCATGTTTTGCTGGTACATGGTGACCAGACTCTTCATCATTTACAGTTTGAGGTGCAGAATTACACTGCAGAGTTTTCCCATTTCTGAGTGCTCTTCCTTTTCTGCTTCTTCATCACTTTCTGGACTCTGGAGTTTCCAGTTCCTGGTTTGAGCTTCCATGTCCTCCATTCCTATGCCTGCTGTTGAACTTAACTCAGGATTCCTTGCTATGCTTGAAGTTCTTGCACCTGAAAGAAAATTTACAACTTCCTCGCAGTCAGCATCCAATGGCAAGTTCCGATGAACAGTCTTCTCTGCCCTGTCTCAATATTACAATATAACACATGGATTTTCATGTTTCTAACTTATTTTTTCCCCTCCCGCCCGTTATTTGCGAGAAGGACGTGATCCCCCACTGCAATTGGTGAGCCCTTGACCTTCTTGTCGAACTGCTGTTTTTGTTCTCTCAAAGCACTCTGCAGGGCCACATCGATTGCTTCCTGCTCAACTGCAATATGTAAGCATCGTAGTCAACCACTTTCTGGTCTGCCAATACATTGCCAAACATCACATTAACAGGCAGACGTGAGGTGAAAGGGAGCATAGCCTGGCATTTCATGTGGTGTACAATTGTAATTGAAGGTCAGCGTGTTAACCATCTGTGACCACTTCTATTTAGACCTAGGGGGTAGTGCTCTTATGCAGGACTAGAAGTTAACTTTTTAAGGCAGTAGTGCGGATTTGTAACCTGCCTGGAAAGTGGGTAGCAAAATGGTCTTATTTGGGAGCGGTTTATTCTACTAATAATTATATATAAAAATAAACACCTACCTACTGTTTTAAATAGTCTCAATATCCCAAACTGTCAAATAGTAGGCCATATTTAAATCAGAAAGTATTTATTGATGCCACCTTGGGCTCAACTATGTAATGGAACTAGTGCAATTCCTTGTTGAAATGTCTTTTGTTTTATCCTTAAGCGCTACAAGAATGCAACCATATCTGTCATCTATACATTTGACAAAGAAAAAACAAAGAAGTAACATGTGCCACATTATCATTAAATCCTGCATTGTATGCCCTTATACATTATAAGAAAATGCTGTACAACTTTGAAGAAATTAACAAAGTACAGAATAAGGATATCAACCAAGATTTTAAAAAATAAATAAATAAAACAACACGGTGGGTTCGTGTCAGTGACATTAGTTAGCTATGTGTGTAAGTTATAGTTTGATGGTGCACTATATAGATATATGTGGCACATATTTCAAATCAAAATTATATGGTGGAAATCTTCAAGCTTGGGCTTTGTCAATATATGTCAAGGGGTTGTTGTCAGTCCACACTGTGAATGTTTTTCCCCTCAACCACTGACTGAATTTGTCACACTGCCCATTTTAGGGTAAGAAATTCGAACCTGTGTGCAGGATATCTGGTTTGAGTCTGATTTAAATTTGCTAGCACATGCTACCAGTCTGGCCTTTTCTTTGCCCTCAGCAACTTGACTCAAACAGGCACCTAATCCATAGGAGGAAGCATCAACTGAAAGAGTAAACAGTTTGGTAAAATCTGGAGGGGCTAAGACCACTGTATGTAGTAGGGCTTCTTTTGCTGGAGCTTTGCAGTCATTCAGGTCTCAGTTTCCTAGGTCTGTTTCTCTTGGAATGGCCCTGCCAACTGACTGTGATGTCAGTTTGTACAGAGTATGGGTTTTGTAGAAAATCCCTCAATTAAATGATTGTAAAAAAGGAACATTCCCAGCACTGACCTTATCTTCTTTGGAGAAGGTGTGCATCCATTTTCGAGCATTAAGTCCTTTTAGTTCAAGTTGGAAATGACTGAAACCTTGTCTAAGTCAGTGTCCACCCCCTATTTGATGACAACATGACCTAAAAACTTCAACAGGCGATATAAGAAGTGACATTTCTTAGGAGCTAACATGAGACCATGATGCAGTAGGCAATTGAACACCTTTTATAACCTCTGAAGAGCAACTTCTTCAGATAGTGCAAAAACCAATAAATTGACAAGGTAGCACAACAAACTTGTGTAATTTTGGTCACCAGATATGGAAGTCATTATTCTGATGAAGGATGCAGGAGAATTGCATAAGTCCTGTGGCATCCGATTGTATTTGTATAATCCAATGGGAGTGGTGCATGCAGTGGGGATATTGAAGAACCCTAAGGTAAGGTCCATAGAGCTGACCATGGAATTGCCACCAAGGGCTGCAAGAGTGTCTGCTTGATGAGGCAATGGATATGCATCTTTAAAAGTGCGGTGGTTCAGTTCAAAGAAATCAGTGCACAAGCGCAGGTCCCCAGACTTCTTCATTTTTTGCTGTATTCACAATAAAGTAACACTTATCATATAGCAATCCTAAATATTCTACATCTGTTTAATTCTAACCCATAAAAACATAAAATTATCTGAATAGTGCAAATATTGTAACCTGGCCAAAACAGTAAAAACTGCATTCTAACATTACTACCAATTATAACTAGCCATTAAGTACTGCAACCAGATGAATCCAAGTCAAGTTACTTTAATTATTATAATTATAAACAAACACAAGGAACATAATATACCTGGTTGTACTTTTAGTGGTCGGTGCAAATGTTGACGTTACTCCATCCATTTACAGTAGATTGCTTTTTCTTATTAGTCGTTGCGTTGTTCTATGTAGTATTTAGTATGTTTTTATATTAATCATAAAGTTAAATTAGCTCTCTAATATTACCAAAGTTTGGCTTCCTTATTTTAGCACTTGCTATATCCATTATTTTATTTTATTTCAGTTTACAAATTTAAAGTTAGCCTGTGTAGTGCTACAGGAAGTTGTTTCACAACTGCCTAGCAACAGTGCAGAAGCTGCTGTTTGCATTCATTACAGGGGAACTCAAGTGGGGATCTGTTAACATTAGCTGAAAACAAGGCAACAATTTCACACAGAATATGTTTGCTGTAGAATTTTGCTGAAGATTAATTAGGATCCTTACGTTTAATATGCATATCTCATTCACATGAAACCGCAATTCAAACATCAATATTAACATTGGATGTAGCTAAGCCAGGCAAAATTGTTGGTTGGTGCAACAGGCATAATAATGTCTGACTTATGGTTTTAAGACTGACTTTTAACGCAGGCATCAGCATTTAAACAAAATATGTGTTTGCTTCTACTAGTAGCTAATATATAAGGCTTTTTTTATGTACTCAAATATGTAAAATGCTATACGAATAGTTTTCAGTCTCTGCGTATTCAACTACACTGACCCATCCCTAGTTTCAATTTTAAGTTTTGGTTAAACTTGTCTGTGTACAGTAACCCTGATTACAAAAGTAGGTTAAGTTAGTAGCCGTAGGCATTCTGAATACCCCAAAGTGCTATTCACTGCTAACTCTTTCTACTTGCATCTCTGAATTAACTTTACAAAACCTTAGAGCATCCCTCTCTTCTGTGTTGTCACACATACCGTATAAGACGAGTCTGATTGTTCCTGAGAGATTAGATAACTGTGACCTGTTCCTACTGTATCTAATACATACAAAGAAAACTGCTTGTTTACGAAAAAAAAAAAATCAAAGCAACAGCATTTAAAGACACATGGTAGTAGTTTAACCTTCATAGTGTTGTACGTGCATTCTTTTAAAATGATGAACAATTTTACATTTGCAAGTCATTCTCTTTCTTTTCCATGTAGACAGGCCCACTTCCTAATAGTTGCCCTGAGAAATCTAATTTTCAATTTAAATGCTGTAGATAAGATTCACAAACTCAGAGTTTGACTGAAACTTTAATGAATTGTATTGGATCACTCTAATCCTCACTGCAGTTAGGACTTTTATTATCTCCAGCGCAAGGTTTAGCCGAAATGTTATTGAATCCACTTGCCGCTTACTTGAAGAATAGTTTTCAGTTTATAATCAATTCTTGCCTCATTCCTTCAAATTTAAGATGCAGCCCAAATTTCCCAAGAGCAAAACATCAAGTATATATGCATTTACAAAGATACAACCTCATTTACCCATGTGGAGGAAGTTTGTGGCAGTCTGCTGTCACACAGCATTACAGATATGTGCTGTTTCTCATTTCCAGTCGGGATTACTCACACTTGTTTTTCCCCCAATTTGTGAACTGTGGTATTGCTTGGCATGTCGAAAAATACAGGTGTCTGATCAGCATTTCTTATCTGTCACTGCTGGTACTGTTTGTTAGAATCTCTGAAATTGTGAAAACTTCTCTTCGAATTCCTCAGGAAGTTAATGACGCTTCTTTGAAAATGTCTGCCTGTATGTCATGGATGATTCGAGATCAGGCAGTAGTGCTTTGGTTTGTCTTTTCTCGCCAGTAGAACTGGTGTAATATGAGCACCCAATTTGGAACCAGTTAAAATGCGAGCCGCAGAGTTCTGAATGGTCATTGGTCATTTCACCTTGTAGGGTGAAAGTGTTCCCACCCCTTCACTGGTTTCTTTCCTGTCAACAATCAGTCCACTGCTTCCCCTATTTAGTGACATGATTTCAGCCAGTAATATGCTTTGACCCAGAAACAAGTCAAATTGTCAACAAGGGAATACAGTGATATTCTGTAAACAAGTGCTCCCTCAGTAATTAAGTAATTAACAAATGCATTAAATTGCACATATACTTTACTACTGTTTTAAGAGAATAAGTAACAAGGTTTCCAAAAAATATAACACTATATATACCCACATGTTGATAGAACTGTTTAAATAACATACCTGCAAAATGGCTGCCCTAGTCCACTGATTTTATTTATTTATTATTTTTTTAAATTGCTCTTCCTGCAGTGATTTAGAAAACACATCTCAAACCCCAGTGCTCTAGAGCAGCCATTTTAAAAACAGCTTTGAAACAGAGTTTAAAGTTGTCAGGATGTTAATAATGAAAAGAAAAATTACAGGTATGTTATTTAAACTGTTGTAGCAACACGTGTGGATGTATAACTATATTTTTCTGAACCCTGCTACTTACTCTTCAAGGTACCTAATTCATAATGAAACCTGCACCATCCTCTCTCTCTTGTTTTCCAGCTTCTTCCTTCATTCCACACCTGTCCAGGACTTGAGGGCACCATCATGTCTCAGCCAGCTGCCCCCCCAAGCTACGCAGAGGCCATGGCCAGGGACAAGGATCTGGGGTACGGGGCCCCTCCCTATACCGCCCAGCCACCGCATGTTCCACCCCCCTCCGCTCCCATTCACCCCAGCTGGGCCTTCGTCCACCCCAGCCCTAGTGAGTACTCAGCAGTCACACTTTAATGAAGCAGAAATATACAATGGTGCTACAGCGAATGCAGTATAATATGGCAGAGATAATACACAATGTGTCACTAGCACTAGTTTCCTTAAAAGGATAAACACATGTGTTATGTTATTGCTATAAACAGCTATAAATAAAAAACCAAGCAATATCCAAGAGCCCTTGAATTCAACAAAAGTATTGCTCTGAAATATTGCTGTACTTTGAGTGGCTTTGTGAATTTCCCCCTGTAAAGTTATGTGTTTAAAAATAATGTTTCACTGGCGTGTAACTGTCAAAAAACAGAAACATTACTTCCATATCTATATTGACAACCCAGCAGCATTTGGAGGGCATGCAAGGGCTCGGCTTCTCTTTGCAAATGCATGTGGAAGTAGGTCAAATGTACTGACGCAGATCTCAGCCAAACCCCTCGTCTACTTGAAATAACATGGGTTTTAATAAGTACCTTCTGAAATACTGTATGAAAAAACTTCTTAAAACAGAATGATAACTATGCCTTTTTAATCTTGCTGCAAGCTAGTTCATTCTGAAAACTTTGTACCCTGCTATTTTGGTTCAGTTTAGGAGTTGCTGCAATAACACACGAGTCAATTGTCCCGCGGCACACAGCCAGGGGGGAACGCACCCCTACAATCTCAAGTGCTTGCCTCCTTAAAAACATGTGCAACTTGGAAAATGTAACATATAGCAGTACATTGAACATTCTGTTTGCGCCATAGCTGCACTGGATTTTTTACCTTTATTTTATAATTGTTTTAATTCAAGTTTTAGAAAAATATAACACAGCAATAGGTAGTAGGGATGCACGATTACACGAAAAAAAAACTATTTGAGTAACATATTACATATTCGAGTACACGAAAAATACTTATAGTAGCTATAGAAGCAAACACGTATTTTTTTTAAAAATGTTTTTAAAACTGTTCGCAATCAGTGTTAAACCCTGCGCATTCATGTGAATGAGATTGGCATATTAAACACAAGGACACTAATTAATCAGGCAATGCTTGTAGCAACAAAATTCTACATTAAACGTATTCTGTTTGAAATTGTTGCTAATTTTGTTGCTTTGTTTTCAGCTAATGTTGACAGATGTTGAGTTCGCCTGTAATGACTGCACACAGCCGCTGTTGCTAGGCAGTCGTGAAACAAATTCCGGGTGCATGGCAGCAGCTAACTTTAAATTTGTAAACAAAGGGCATATAGCAAGTGCTAAAAAGGAAGACAAACTTTAGTAACATTGAAATTAGAATGCTAATTTAGCTTTATGTTGAATATAAAGACATATTAAACGATAAGCAGAACACCAGAATGACTGAAAAGGTTTTTTTGTTTTTGTTTTTTTTTAAATGCTGTGGACTGCAGTACAATGTAAAACACCTACTGGCCATTGCACACTGGATATCCAATAACGCACCTGAATTTAACGTGCATCTAAACCAGGGGTGCCCAATCCTGGTCCTGGAGAGCTGATGTCCTCCTGGCTTTTGTTCTAACTGTCCCCTAAATAACTTAATTGGACCAGTCAAGCACTTATTAGAAGCTTAATTGGTCCAATTAAGCAATTTAGGGTACAGTTGGAACAAAAGCCAGGAGGATATCAGCCCTCCAGGTCCAGGATTGGGTACCTCTGGTCTAAACAGAAAAAAAAAATGGCCATGTGCATTCCTTAGTGTACCTTGCACAGTCCCATAATTGTCAATTTTGGAATCAGACAAGTTCGATTTGGTCCGATTTGACATGTGTTATATCTCCTATTATGTTCAGTACAGATACGTCTGTTATGTTTTTGGGTCATATTGACCTGATTCAATTTCAAACTAATTTAAAAAGCCTTAAATTGATTAAATGTTTTTATTTGCAAAGGTGTTACTCTTTTATGCTCTTTTAGTCCAGGAGCTGTGATGAAACTTGTTTGACTGCCAACCTGGGAGCTCCTCATTTTGGAATGTCTTTTACCAGTGAGATGCTGTTGCAATACTGACAGAGAAAATTAGGCTCTGCCTTGTAGAGATATATTGTTTGTTTTTTTGTTTATAAATATCTCCAGACAATTTCAGCCATTTCCAGAGATAATAATGCAAATATAATAATAATAAAATAACAAATTAAAGAAGTTTGTTTTATTGCTGCACACAAATAAAAATCTCTGAGGTTCTGTTTTCTATTATAAGTTTATGACCCCAACTTAGGAAAAGTCATACAATATTATACAGAAAATAAAAATAAAAATAGCATTTAAGCTAATTGGAAACTAGAGTTGGGTCAAATAGACCTGAAACCTAATAGGAGGGTTAAAAAAACACATTGACCAATGAAAAACGACTGGGAAGACACGAGGTTCCCTGAACAAAATGGAAAATCTAATTGTGTGTGTCACCAAACAAAAATTACTTTGTGATAAATCCTACAAATCCAACAAAGACTTTGGGGGAAAGAAAAAAAAAGAAAAACCTGTAGAAAGTCATTGCCGTGGACTTGGGCGTGAATGATATGTATCATAAAACATGACATTATGAAGTGATAACATACATAAACCTGTGGATTTTGTGCAGTATAGGTTATTACAAGCATGTACTTTTTTATTTCAGTTGTAGTCGAGGAAGTAAATAAACAGTGGCCTAACCTGGAGACACATATCAGAGAAAGAAGCATGACAGGGCAAGAGCGGTCAGGTCTTAACAGTCAGAAAAGAGAGGCAGTACATGAAAGTGAGGGAATTTCTGGCTGTATACAAAGAGAGTAGTAGGTCATTGTTGTAAAGTATTTTTTACATTTTTGTATTATTATTGCGTAACAATGTTATTATAGCTCTAGTAGAAACGTAATAATTAGCCAATGTTTTAACTTCTGTCAGTGTTTGTTGATCATTAAGTTTATCCTACGTTTAACATTTGTTTGTGTTCAAAGTTATGTACAACAGAGTTTTATTTTTTTTTTTTTTTTATTAAAATACTGAAACTAGGTATATTTACTACAAAGCCTCCACTGCAAATCAGCACTCAAGTACGATATTAACAATCTAGTGTGTAATGGATTGACGCACGACTTTTTCGGATGACAGATGATAAATGATGGAACAGATCCAGTGTGTAATGGCTTTTATACTGTTGACTTTGTGTGAATGGATACAACCAGGTGTGTACCTTGTTTTTAATTATTTACAGGTTACTGACTAAGCAAAGTAACTTGAACAAAGAAATCTCGTCTTGGACATTGTATATTGGGGAGACCAGGGCAAGTTGAGACCATTTTTGGAAAACACTGCATATAGGACAAACTATTAATAGAGAAGGCTGAAACTTTGCACCATACATAACTTTGGTTTGTGCTTGTTTTACAAATAATGTGGATTGACAGTCAAAGTTAAAAATACTGTGATAGCGGCTTGATGTGGGATCATCAACAGGATTTCTTTGGCGCTAAAAGTGCTGTTGGTTTTTTAAAAAAAGGTAACAAATGGATATATGCTAGTTCTCTCGACTCGCTCTCACTCTCCAACACTCGCTGCCACTCAGTCAGCACACACTCCTCAACAGCACGCAGGCTGAAGCTTATATAGAATCATCAGGCGGGAAAGAGCGGACCTGGTTGGAACCAGGCTGCAACAGCTACACAGACAGACAGACAGACAGACGCACAACACATACTGAAAGTGAACACAGCATACAACTATTTACAAGCAAATCCCACTCCCCAGCAGTTCAAATGCAGCACCAAAACCTGCAGGACCCGACGCTACAATACATTTATAAAAAAGAGGAGCAAGTATCTCAACTTATCCCATGCACGGGGCAAGTTAAGACACAGTGTGGGGTAAATTGAGACAGTATAGAACAAAACATGAAATGGTAACATGATTCCATTAAAAAACACATTTATTAATGGACAATGCAGAAAACAGTTATTCAGTACATTACCTCCTCAGCTTTCTAGCGGTTGTTTTATCTTAGTCTGTAAAAACAAGTTTAGCTAAAGATAGTCAGATTCTCCTCTAGTTTCTCATGCATGTGTTTTAATATGCACTTCATACAATATAACATCAATGAAAAGCTTTTTTTTTTTTTAATAAAAAGTTAAAAATAATAACAGTAATTCTTCTACTATACACCTAATAATAATAAATATAGTATACAATGTATGTCTATTATGTATGAAAAAAATAATATGGAATTGAATTCAGTTTAATTCAATATTTTTTTATAGAAGCTTTCCATGGTGAGCACTATCTCAGTGCTGTCTGAAGTCAGATTACAGTAAGCATAGTAATTATACAGTACAAGAAGTAATAAAAAATGTCAGGAGAAGAAATACACAAAATAGATTTTAAAAACAATTAAATGAAATAGACAAGATATAGTATGGAATCATGTGTGAGTGCCCTTCTTAGTAAAAGCATACAAATAATTATAAAAAAATGTGTGTATGTATTATTAAAAGTGGTATTTAATTTTACGGGTTAAGTTGAGATATGTCTCACCTTACCCCTGATACCCCTCCCCCACAATTGTAGTTATTTTTGTAGGCCAAAAAAAAACTTAGAAGGCAAAAACAGATTTTACCTTTTTATAAACAAATTACACTGTATAAAAACACAGCAGTTCACTTAGTATGTGCTTTATTTCTTTGGCTATGAGTCAAAATGCCAAATTCCACACAAATTACTTCAGGGTGTGAAAGGATGTGGAATAATAAAAGTTTGACAAGTTGAAATGACATGCCTTGAAAGCTTCCATACCACACAGGGGGTGGGTTTATCACATGGCTGTGCTACTACAACTGTTGTCAAGGAAGCATGGCATCATGTGACAGGAAGTTATGGATGGTGTCTCAACTTACCCTGTGTCTCAGCTAGCCCCGGTCTCCCCTACACTTTGTGAACCCAGCCAGCTCCTCTGAAGACTGATCTTAAACTTTCTATGCTGTTGGCTGTAGTACACATAAGAACATAAAAACATAAGAAAGTTTACAAACGAGAGGAGGCCATTCGGCCCATCTTGTTTGTTTGGTTGTTAGTAGCTCCCAGGGTGTCAGCTTCAACAACATTACTGGGGAGTTGATTCCAGACCCTCACAATTCTCTGTGTAAAAAAGTACCTCCTATTTTCTGTTCTGAATGCCCCTTTGTCTAATCTCCATTTGTGACCCCTGGTCCTCGTTTCTTTTTTCAGGCTGAAAAAGTCCCTTGGGTCGACACTGTCAATACCTTTTAGAATTTTGAATGCTTGAATTAGGTCGCCACGTAGTCTTCTTTGTTCAAGACTGAACAGATTCAATTCTTTTAGCCTGCCCGCATATGACATGCCTTTTAAGCCCGGAATAATTCTGGTCGCTCTTCTTTGCACTCTTTCTAGAGCAGCAATATCTTTTTTATAGCGAGGTGACCAGAACTGCACGCAATATTCAAGATGAGGTCTTACTAGTGCATTGTACAGTTTTAACATTACTTCCCTTAAATTCAACACTTTTCACAATGTATCCGAGCATCTTGTTAGCCTTTTTTATAGCTTCCCCACATTGTCTAGATGAAGACATTTCTGAGTCAACAAAAACTCCTAGGTCTTTTTCATAGATTCCTTCTCCAATTTCAGTACCTCCCATATGATATTTATAATGTACATTTTTATTTCCTGCGTGCAGTACCTTACACTTTTCTCTGTTAAATGTCATTTGCCATGTGTCTGCCCAGTTCTGAATCTTGTCTAGGTCATTTTGAATGACCTTTACTGCTACAAAGTGTTTGCCACTCCTCCTACTTTTGTGTCATCTGCAAATTTAACAAGTTTGCTTACTATACCAGAATCTAAATCATTAAAGTTGATTAGGAATAGCAGAGGACCTAATACTGATCCCTGTGGTACACCGCTGGTTACCACACTCCAACTATTTTATTCTTTAAAATATTCTGCCTTTTATTCTTTATTTTGAGTTCTCTGCCATGTTGCTAAAACAAGGTGATCACAACAACAGCTTTTTTTTTTGTTCCATAGGCAACTACATTGGGTGCACCTTAAAGCCCTGCATTAGTAATAATTGCAAATACAAATGAGACACTTAATTTATTGAGCAAAGGCTCTTGTATTTTGTTGTATAATCATGTAAGGTTGCATTATGAGGGAATGCTGGATGCTGAACACTGATGCTTTGGGGAACAGAGGATGTTCACAAAATATTTTGGTACTTTGGTGTCAAGAGAGACTTGGCCATATTTTAAGATTTGTGGCAATCCTGATGTGCGTACTTGTCCTTGATGTAGAGCCTGCACATGCCTTAGGTGTGGGTGCAGGGCTAAAAATTCTCACGACATTTATTGGCGTAGCGTGACACAAGTAAAAATGCTTGTAAGCAGGGCAGAGCACTTTTATTAAAAGAAAGAGGCACCAAAAAAAAACAAAAAAACGTGACATTGTCCAAATCCATGCAGTAAAAAAAGGACCATACTAGATTTCACATTTAAGCAAAACTTGGTTCAGCAACTGACATATTCTCCTGAGTAAGATCCTTTCCTCTCCCAAACAAAGTCTCATTTCAGCATTTTATATTTAAACAGCTAATTCGGCTAATTGGTCAATTGGCTAGCCAATCAGCTTGGGGTACCTTATTAAGTAGGGAATCAAGTCACACAATGTCGTCAGAGGTTAAGTACATTGGTGCTAAAACACAATATGTTACACTATTTACAGTCCTACAGAGTTGGGGGTTAGCTTTTAAATAGAGATAGGGGCCATTCACCCTACACAAACTCCATAGCCTCTTCTCCAGGTCTCGTGCCAGTTGTGTGTATTTAGATTTTGCTGTGTTTTTTTTTTTTTTTTTTTTTTTTTTTTTTTGTAGATTCTGGCTACACAAACCCTTACGCCTCTGACACGTCCTCGCCTTTCTCTGAACCAGGCACCAGTGGGAGCTGTGATGGACTCAGTGGGGATGGCTGGGATGACAAAAACGTCCAGCGCATGTTCATCCGGAAGGTTAGGGATCATAAATATTACATATCTGTAGAGATCAGTTTTGTGTTTTTCATTTATGTGATACATTTTGCACCCACTTTAAAATGCCCAATTTGAGTGTCACCTCACCGCTGCATAGCCCTGTGTGGCAGGCTTCCTCTTGCCAATTTTCCACTGTGTGAGGCCGCCCAAGGATGGGTAGGTTCGGGTTGGATACATGTCCACTGCAGAGCCAGGGGCGGGGCATTGCTGATTCGCTGACGATAATGTGTTGACCCAAGTGATGACGTGTTTCAAGGCGGCCACTTCAAAAGTCACCAGAAGATGGAAAGAATGCATTAATCGAATGCAGGTGGAGCAGCAGACAAGAAAGAAGCTGTTGAAACTCTGTGTAATTAACACCCCTAAACTAGCGCTCCTTCCACATTGGTGTGTAATGGCCATGTGGAGAATGCTGGTACACAGTGTGTAGAAACAAAGGCCAAGACGATAATGCAGAATAATTCTCAATTTATTTCATCAACATCCAAGAAAGTGAGCATAGTTGTTAATAGTTACAGTTCACAAATCTTGCTCAAAAAGACACTTGCAGTGTCTTACATAATTCGTAGAACTCAAGTGAGAGAAAAAGTCAGTGAGGGAGTGCTTCATAAGCACAGCATATTATAAAACTCTCATCCAGTCAGGTTTGGAGTATAGTGATCATTTTCCCTTTTTTTACAAGTAGCCTAAGCAAGGTCCTAGTATCTTTCACTAGTAAAATATGTTTGTTTTCATATTGCACAACCCTTATTTAGGGGTGATTAAAATGAAAAGAGTTTACAATTTGTTTATTTAGTTTACATTTCCCTTACTATTTTATGGTGTTTGTGGTAATTCTGATCAATTAAAATGACATTTAAAACTATGTCCCCTTTTAACAGTGTAAAGTCATTTAACACAGCTTAATACCTTCTCTTGCCTGCCTGTCCCCTGTCTCCATTCTGCACAGTGTAGGCTTTGCTGAGAGTGTTTCTGATTACTGTTAACAAAGTAGAGTGCAAATACTTGGAGCTCTTTGGTTTGTTACAGCACATTGAAGCATGCACAGTGACTGCATTATCTCGGCTGTGCCTTTGTGACAAGACTGACAGCTTCATGCCTCAGCTCAGTCACTGACGGGCTCCTTGTATCTCGTTCCTGCCTGGCTGTCAAAAAACAAACAGGCCTAAAAAAATGTTTAATTCAACTGAAGGGAATGCTTTATAAAATCTGCATTTTCCTTTTAATTTAGGACCTGTTTCATATCCTGTTACGTTTGCTGTCTGTCCTCTGTTGTTGTTTCTGATTAAACCATTACTTACCATCCTTACCAATTATTACAGTTAATAGGTCCTTTCTCAACCAGTAGTTCTGTTTTTATATTTTATTTTCTTCTAAAAGCTGAGTTTCTGGAGTGAATGGGTTGAAATTACCAGTAGGGTTGTGTAACTGTAATTTCTGCCCTTGAGACAGTGAAAATGGCAACTTTGTTCTGGAACAGTGAGTAAGAATGGTCTAAGCTGGTCTAAGCTGAAACAACACTAGACAATCAAAGGGAGCAGAAGAATCCTTGCCACAATCAGTTTGATGTTAGCGTTATTATTTCCTCAGGTTTTCACCATTTTGATGATCCAGCTGATGGTGACTTTTGGAATTGTGGCTCTGTTTACATTCTGGTGCGTGCTTTTCTCTTTTTCCTGCAGTTCTTGTGAAACGTTGGGCAGCTGGCTCTTTGAGCTAATATATATATATATATATATATATATATATATATATATATATATATATATATATATATATATATATATATATATGCGCGCAAGGGTTAAAGTTGAAATATGTTTTCCATCCAAATCCATCGCTTTCCTATTGTAAACAACCTGCGTGCAAAACAAATGCAAATACTTGATTTGTATGAAAATGAACTCTAACTGTACTGTACCAGAGGTGTGCATTATGCATTGGGTGATTACATTCTAAATGATACTGTGGAGGTTTACATCTGGGTTGGAATAAGGTCAAGAGCAGGGTCTATTCAGTTTATTTAGATAGGCTGCTGGTTTGATTAATACATACTGTAATAAATGAAATATGATACCAGTGTAAAGTACAGTAATTCATCGCATATCCGCCTGTCACATATCCGCCCTAACCGTTTATACGCCATGATCAAGCTCTTCAGCAAAGTTTATTATTGAACAGAGAAGATTAGTTCAGATATTGTAGATCTTACCAAGGTTTTCATACACTGTGTTGTATGTGCTCCGTGTGCTGCATTGCTGGTAGTGTCAGTGTGTTGATATGTAAATAAGTCCTGTTTGCCAGCGGGGTTTATCAATTTCAATGTCCATCTCAATCTCCTGCCTGTCACTCAGCAGCGAATGCACACACCCACACAACAGACAACTACTCTGTCACAGGCATTACTACTCTGGATCTTTCTAAACAAGCAATTTAGGGGTGCTCCGCTAAAAGCTGAATCTCAAAACAATAATTGTGTGAATATAGTAATTGTTACAGCTGTGTGTAATGGTATGTAAAACAGGATTCATTTATCTGCCATTTTACATTTCCTTCCTTACTCTGGTCCCACGGCAGTCATTTACCTTACGGATTATTGTACAAGTATTTAATAGCAACATAACTCTAGAGAACAGGCAACAAGCAGGCGAATTTACTACAGCAGGTACCAAAGCAGGTGTTTTTTTTTTTTTGAAAATAACTTGGGGTCCATCTAGCCTGCCTGGCAGCTTGTGCACAGAAATCACATTGCTGAAATACGTCACGATGTGACAAATAGACATTCGCAACCATTCCCAACAAGTTTTGAAGCCGTATGCAAAAAACAATGCTGTAGTGTACATGATAAAAAGAAAATATTTAAATATTTCTCATTACATCTGTTACAAAGCTACTTCACAGTTCCCCCCACCCCACCTGCAGATACAGTATTGAATACTAACACGGAACTGTATGGATCTGTTTCTTGTCCTTGTTTAATGTTGCAGTGAGCCGGTCAGGCTGTTTGTGCAGTACAACAGGATCCTGTACCTCACCTCCTAGTAAGTAAAAAGTGTATTTGATCTCTGTATTTAATTGTGTTTAATTATGTTAATCCTGCAGGAAACCAGCAGAAGGTCTAATAAAGAGTTAAAAGGTGGCTGCACTTAGATCTGCCACTGTTTACATCACTAAAATGGATGCCTATATTTGGTGAGCTGTCAAGAAAAGATATTATATATATATATATATATATATATATATATATATATATATATATATATATATATATATATATATATATACACACACACACACACACACATACATACATACATACATACATACATACAGCTTGGAAAATAGGACAACCTTGTACTTGGCTTGATTCATGCCAAATCTGCCCGATTCCAGCCTTGCTGAAGCACCCCCAGATCATCACCTATCCTCCACCACATTTCACAGTGGGTGCGAGACACAGTGGTTTGTAGGCCTCTCCAGGTCTCCGTCTAACCATTAGACGACCAGGTGTTTGGCAAACCTGAAAATTGGACTCATCTGGGGGCGCTTCAGCAAGGCTGGAATCGGGCAGATTTGTCTTTGTGAAGGGCGCATGAATCAAGCCAAGTACAAGGTTGTCCTGGAAGAAAACTTGCTTCCTTCTGCTCTGACAATGTTCCCCAACTCTGAGGATTGGTTTTTCCAGCAGGACAATGCTCCATGCCACACAGCCAGGTCAATCAAGGTGTGGATGGAGGACCACCAGATCAAGACCCTGTCATGGCCAGCCCAATCTCCAGACCTGAACCCCATTGAATACCTCTGGAATGTGATCAAGAGGAAGATGGATGGTCACAAGCCATCAAACAAAGCCAAGCTGCTTGAATTTTTGCGCCAGGAGTGGCATAAAGTCACCCAACATCAATGTGAAAGACTGGTGGAGAGCATGCCAAGACTCATGAAAGCTGTGATTGAAAATCAGGGTTATTCCACCAAATATTGATTTCTGAACTCTTTTTAAGTTAAAACATTAGTATCGTGGTGTTTAAAAATGAATATGAACTTGTTTTCTTTGCATTATTCGAGGTGTGACAACACTGCATCTTTTTTGTTATTTTGACCAGTTGTCATTTTCTGCAAATAAATGCTCTAAATGACAGTATTTTTATTTGGAATTTGGGAGAAATGTTGTCAGTAGTTTTTAGAATAAAACAAAAATGTTCATTTTACTGAAACACATACCTATAAATAGTAAAACTAGAGAAACTGATAATTTTGCAGTGGTCTCTTAATTTTTTCCAGAGCTGTATATATATATATGTTTAGTAAATCCTAAGTAGGGACACCCATTCGTTGTTTATTAAAACTTGGTACGGCCTTGTAAGTTTCTTTTAGTAATATTACAGAATCTATTCTTCACAAAAACAAGCTGATTCATTTCCTGTCATTTCAGCATCACGTTCATGGGAACATACCTGGCATTGGTGTGCAGTACAAGTGCCAGGTAAGGTGTGGCAGAGGTGGAAGCAGCTTTAAATGCTGGGATAGATATCACCTGTGCATTCTGACCCGTTTGATGTTTTCATTGGTTTCCAATTGATGGATATGTTATATCATCTACAATTTCCTAATATATATATATATATATATTTTTTCTTATCTGTTTGATATCCTATTATGTGTTTTCATTGTCATTCTCTACTGTTTTTGATTCCATCATTTTTATTATTATTATTATTATTATTATTATTATTATTATTATTATTATTATTATTTATTATTATTATTATTATTATTCCTCCATTGCTTCTGAAAATGCTCCTCTGGGCTGGTTTTGGTTCAGTGAAGTGATTTCATTGCAGTGTTGCACAGGCTGCATAATGCTTCACCTGTAGACTTTTGAGCAACACTAATATATTGTACTTCTTTTCAGAAGCATTATTTTGCTTGGCAAAAAGAGAAGCATACAGCACACACATGATATGATATTTAACAAAAATTAATATTGCATTTGGAAAATGTAGATGACCTAAAGTGTCCCTTTAAACTTAACTTGTATATATTAGTGACACATATCCAGGGCTTCTGATTTTCAGTGTTTTACTCTTCTGCTCTCCTTTTAAGAATTCAATTCATACCTGTTAAGCCATTTGTGTATCTCAATCACAACTGAAAACGTGTTGCTCGTCAAAATTATTTCATTTAGGGTTTTTTTTTTCTGTGAAACAACGGCTTTTAAGATGGTCAAGTCTTCATTTTTGATTAACAAGCAGAATGTACAAATGAGATTGCAACATGTTAATAAGCGATAAAACTTTATTAAAGCTATAATGAGAAATAAAGTGTGTCCAGCATAAAATACTTTATTACAATCGTTCTGCGTGACTGTATTTACATGAATAAAGAGGAGTCGCTTCTGCTTTGAAATGAAAAGTAAGACTTATAATTTAAAAGCCCATTTAGTTGTTTCATAGAAAAATCCTGTACATGAAATCAATTTGACTATTAACATATTTGTCAGTTGTGACTGAGGTACACAAAAGGCTTAACAGGTATCAATTGCATTTTTAAAGGAGAGTGGAAAAGTTGGCAGAAAACTTTAAAAATCAGAAGCCCTACACGTATCACATATAGCAAATTTAAAAGTGTTTACATAAATTTGTGGTTAATATAATTATCAGCTTATTATAATAAAAAAATAATTGTTTCTTTCCTTGAAGTGGACACAGTGTTCTGTAGAAATGCTGGCAAACTAGTGGATTTTTAATTGGACAGGAACCTGAAAAAAGTGTTGCTGTCACATCTGTGACGAAGACATTTGTTGTCATGGAAACGATGGTTTGCAATGTCAGCTTGTTTATTGTCTTTTCAGACGCCGATATCCCACCAACCTTATTCTCCTTGGTATTTTCGTAAGTAAATTTAGTACTGTAAAAACCTTTGTATAAGTCTATTTTCTAGGTATAGCGGGTACTAAAAAAAGGGGGAAGCGACTTATACACCAGTGTGACCTATAGGCTTTATCCTGAAATTGTTGTCTCAAGGGGAGGGGGCGGCGACTTAAACACTGGTTTTTACGGTAATTGTACAGCCTCAAAATACTTCAGTACGTCAAATGTTAAGGGGTAGTAGCTGAAGCAGTAATGTGCCAGAAAGTTTCACAAATACAGTTTAGCTATTAAATACTTCCACAACTGCTGCACTAATAAGTGTTGCTTGGTTCCACATCCTATAGTACAGTAAATCATAACAGTGAGGGGGCAATCTATAGCTAGCTTAAATATAACATATCAATATAATATAACATCCTAAGCCGTCAGAGAAACAGTTCTATTGCAGCCATTTGGGTTTACAATCAGCAAAGTGTGGCATCATTTGATGATGCTGTATGTCATTGCCAAAGCAAACACTGTTGTCAGGGTTTATGGTGGAGACAGTTTGAAAACCACTGCCTTAAATTGTAACATATCTCTGTGCTTTATTTACTCAGACACTGGCCATGTCATACATGGCAGGAATGCTTGCGAGGTAAGTAATTGGATGTGTTTTACTGTAGTGCTAATATGTTGGGTTCTGAAACATGAAGCAGATGGTCAGACTAGTAGTGAACTGGCTTTTTATTTTGCAGTTACCACAACACAAAAGTGGTGATGCTGTGCATTGGAATTACTGCCATGGTGTGCCTGGCTGTCACCCTTTTCTGCTTTCAAACCAAGGTAAGCTGATGTGCAAATACACCCACCCCCAGTGCAATTAGAAACACCTGCAGTTTGTGGGAATATCTGTCCAGTACTATAGAGAGTATTGCTGTTATGCATAAATATACACAATTTACCACCACTGCTGCAGCTACAGGGGTCATGCAAATCAAAATACAATTCACCTGTATGAGAAGTCAACCTTTTAAAAATCCAGTACATTTCTGATGTCACCCAATGCATAGAACATATGACACAATTTGAACAAGAAATGTTATGTTTAATAGTAGTTCCTGGTGCAATTATAATTTAATACATCATGTATAGGGTGCATCTTACTATTTTTAGAAATAGAGAAAGAAACTTAGATATCAGAACTTAGACTTCTAATTGAAACATTTGTCATTGATATTAAGTTTCTTTTAGCGTTTCTAAGTTCATCCCTATGAGTGTTGACTAGTTTTGGATGTGTCTCTTACTATAACAGAAATAATTTTACAGCCAGCTGGCATTTTTAACCCTTTGCGGTCCATTTATTCAGCGCTTGTCAGGCGCGTCAAGTTCAGTGTATTTTCAC
The DNA here is from genome assembly GCF_017654505.1 of Polyodon spathula. Classification (NCBI taxonomy): domain Eukaryota; kingdom Metazoa; phylum Chordata; class Actinopteri; order Acipenseriformes; family Polyodontidae; genus Polyodon; species Polyodon spathula. The sequence continues at coordinate 20,064,215 of NC_054537.1, read as the reverse complement.
ACACTCTGTTTTATTTCATGCGCTGTTTAATTATTATTATTTTTTTTCCAGAGTAAAACAGTCTTAAAAGGACAGTCAGTACTGTATCTCCAGCCAAGCCCCACCCCTTGTTTGGGGCTATCCGATAAGCTTTTTTTTTCTCACTCGGCCATTGAAAGGCTTTCTCTGCTTTTTCCGGAGAAAAACCAATTAGAGACCTGTGCTTTACGTCTTTTTGATGATGTCGGACAAGGTCCGACATCGGACTGGAAAGGAAGAATTGTAATGTCGGACCTGGTCCGACATAGGTCCACAAAGGGTTAAAATTGTTTTTTTAAAAATAATGTAATGAATGAAGTGTTTTTGCTGAGAAGTCTTTACCAGTGCCTTTGCATGTTGTATCACCTTTGTGCTGCAGTTTGACTTCACTTCCTGTCATGGCCTGATGTTCTCTCTGATGATGGTGCTCCTGCTCACTGGGTTACTGCTGGTGTTCACTGCCCCCTTTGGATATGTAAGTAGCCATAGCCAAGACACCACCCCTCATGGAGAACAAGGCCTGTTGACACAAATAACTGAAACGTTTTTCTTAGGTTTGTACAGCCCCAGGATAGTGAAGTTATGTAAACCTACCGTCTATGTGTCTAATTATATGTATGTTTGTTTCTGGTTTCAGATTCCATGGTTACAGACCGCCTACGCAGGACTTGGGGCACTTGTCTTTACTGTGGTATGTGTAGCGGGGTGCCCGCCCCTGTGCATAGTTTTTGTGTTTTCTGTTGTATGTGGTGTGTACGTATTGGTGCACTGGGTGTAATGGGGGCTATGTAGCACGAATGATTTAGAATGTATAGTTGTATTTAGGCACAGGGATTGCACAAATTAGTTCATGTGCTGGGATTCAAGTGCATGATTAATTAGTTATTGAGTCCTGGAACAGCTGTATGTATAGATGCACAAATCACTCACTCAGGGTTGGTTGTTCAGGGCGAAAGAACAGGAGAGAGAAGGAGTAAATGAAAACTAAAATGCAATTGCTACTTGTGCTGACATAGATCAGCACGATACTTGTGTGTTTAGTGTTTCTTCTCTGTGTTTCTGACATCACTGCACAAGATAGCTTGCCACACGTAGAATCTGAGCGTTAGGATAGCAGGCCAGGGAAAGTACTAAGGATAACACTTTTTTTTGTGTGAGAAGAGTGGAAGAAAAAAAGGCTGAGCATCCACAGTCCAAGAGGGGTAAGCCAGCGTCCAACAAGGGGAAGCCTGTGTGTCCAGAGCCCAAGAAAAGGAAGCACCAGTCTCCAGTGACCAAGGGAGAGCCGCACAAGTCTCTAGTGACTGAGGGAGAGTCACACCAATCTCCAGAGCTAGAGGATGCCTGCACTGCCAGAGGGAGACTGCTTGCAGCTCCCGCCTCCACCACAAGAGGAGACTACCCGTTGCTCCCACCACCACCACCAGAGGAGCTGAAGCAACCTTTTGAGGAACAGCTCCTGCCATCGCCTCCCAAAGGTCAACTCCTGCCTGAGCCTGCACCTCCCAGAGATGCCGCGCCTGCAACGCCTAGGGCTGTTCAGCCTGCTCGCCGTCCCCTGGGGAGGCCTGCTTGCCATCGCCTGTGGAGGCCTGCTCGCCGTCCGCCGTGTTTTTTCTATTTGTTTTGGCCAATGTGCCGTTTTATTTTAAGAGGACTTAGAACAAAAAATGATCGGTAATGCAGTCTTTTTCTAAAAAGTATGACTAATGTTACTGTATGTTACATCTCGATGCGCACTCATATAAATAAATGTATACTAATAATTGTAGGACATATTCCATGAATATGATAATACATGAATGTGTGTTATAAATATAACTCGATTCATTAATGAATCTGTGTGTCTTAAGAAACAGGGCAAACTGTTGTGTCTCGAAAAGGGGGCCTCTGTTTTGCAGACAGACTGAACTGTGTGACCTGCTGATTAGAGGATCTGAACCTGATCTGGATTAGGCTGAGCGGACAGTTGAATTATGTATATATAATTCACACGTGCAACAACAATTGTTTTGATGCAAGGAAGACATAAACTAGCGATGGAAAAGGACATTAAAACATCAAAGGACTGGGAGTTTAAAGAGGCAAGATACACAAATGACCTCATGAAAGTAGCTAATCAGCAGAGTGAGAAAGACTATAAATATCTAAGCGACATTGAACATTTTGCGCTCCACACCAAATGCTAAACAAGGTGCTGTCACTCTGCCAAGCAAAGCTGCAACTCCAGCACTCAAAACGATCCTAAAAACGGAATCAAGATGGGACTCTGCTGAAAAAGAAGACCCAAGACGAGGAAACAAGCTGCAAGCGAGTCAACGACCACAAGCATCGAGACTGAGGCCTGGCTGAAGGACTGCTGTAACTTAGAGACTTATCAGACAAACCAGTCTGGGTCTGCTGTACACCTAAAACCACAGTGTCCAAAAGAAGCTGTGCTCTGCTACCTGCGTAGCTAAAAGAAGAAGAGGACAGAGCGGACGGGCGCTGTTGTGGTTCTTATACCGAGGACTGAAGACTTTGTTGCAGCTGTTTGTTGATTCTATCAAGAATTGAAAGCTTTGTTGCCAAGTTTGATCCAACGTGGGATTGAAGACGTTGTTGCTTAGAGGGGAGCCTTTTGCACTGGACACTTCAACAGATTGAGTATGTAAGCCAGCAGACCAAGAGTCTAAGCTTCAAGGAACCATTGAGTATAATTCCAGTTGCATTTTCCTTTCATGGAACTATATTAATTTATTGTAACAAATTCTCATAGAATTGAACTGTTAATTATTTATTGCACATTTAGTGAAACTTGATAAAGTAACTATAAGTAATCTACCTCATATTGTTCTATGAATAATTTCTTTAAAAGTAAACTTGCCATATACTTAATCTATATGCCATTAATAAGCTTAATGTTATATATTCTAACAGTGTCTGCATCATCTCAGTTGAGGCTGTGTGCTTGGATGTGGGCATGTGTGTGTATGTGTGAGCAAGCTACTATGTCACAGCCTGCTTGCTTGCTTGCTAGTGTGTGAGGAGACCGGCAGTGTCATAGTTCAATTGCCTGCTAGTCAAGTTAAGGCAGTGAGAGTTTTGAATTGTGTTTGTACTTAAGAGACTAAGAGATTTATTTTGTGACTTTTCTGATTTCTGTTTATTATTTGTGTACTTAATAAAATACTACTATCGATTAACCATTCCTTGTGTCTGCGTGTGAATGTGTGTTCATAGTAAATCCTCGATCTTTGTAACACGTCAATTTAAATATTGTTAGTAAGAGAACTAATCAACCCAGATAATTTAATGTTTATCAATTATTGAATTGTTCCTACATAATGGTAATAATTAATGCACCATAGTTGTATGTGCCTGAAGGCTGCTTCTCTTGTGCCTGCAGTTCCTTGCCTTTGATGTGCAGCTGCTGATGGGGAACCGGCGCTACTCCCTGAGCCCGGAGGAGCATGTGTTTGGAGCTCTCTGTCTTTACATGGACATCGTCTACATTTTCTTCTTCTTGTTGCAACTATTCGGGAGTCGAGAGTGAACTCCAGCCCTTCCTTCTCTGCATCCCACCAGCACCCGTGTAAAAATCAGTCATGGTTACACACCAGCCCCTCGTCTCCCATCACTCCTGTGTATAATCAAACCTGCTGCTCCTGAAGTGGTCTGAAGCTCAGGAGCAAAGGGAATCGTTTCGTGTCCCGTTTCGTCTTTTATTAAATTTTATCTTATCGTCTACTTGGAGCCTTCCACTATATCCTGTTACTGCAAAGTAAGGCAGTTTGGTCTTCAGGCACTACTGCCTCACTCATTGGGAGTATCCAGGTAGAATATTAGGAAGACATTTTGTTTTATTTCCAGAGGAGAACAATTTTAATTTTGCAAAACAGGAACCAAACACAGTATAATTCAAGGACTCTTGTCCTATTATTTGTGTCCTCTGTGATTCTTCATTGTTGTTTCTGCTTGTACGATTATTTACCAGACTTAAAAACTGTTTGAGCAGAAATGCCCTTTTACAGTCACTTATAAAAGCTGAACTTCTGATGCGGTGAAGCAGTTTGAAAAATGAGAAATTAGAATTTTTTTAGGAAGTGGTTGAAAAAAGAAATTTCTGCTGGGATAGCTGGCAAATAATGACCTACGCAGAAACAGTAAAAGATGATGATAAGAACACAAGTACATTTAATGTTGTTGGTTTCTCATTCTGTAACATTGACATTGGTTTTTACAGATTTGAGTGAACATTTCAAAATTGATCACAGTATCTCCTGGAAACACAGCATTTTATATACTGGGGATGTTTCCTCGGAAGTTCCATTATTTATATAAAGCACAGTACAGGTTACAATTCATTTCTATTCATGTTTAAAACAAATCTAAAATCCAACCAAAACAACAATAACTATAAAACAAAACTAAACTGATGAAAGGATTCAAGTCAGTGTTAAGGCAAATAAAAATTGTGACGCTGACCATTTATTCTGCCATCTAAATATATTTAATTATTTAAATTATATATTGTATTTATTAGCATCCTTTATAAATTAAAAGCTGATTAGAATTGAGGTGCAAATTAAAACTCAGAAGTTAAAATCAATTTTATTGACTGCAGTACAATCTCATTAACTGTGTAATCTTCCTCTACTGCACTAGATGGCACTGCGATACAGGCTGGAAGATTTTTAACTAGAAACCTGTAGTATGCTGTAATGTCAAAGCAATAACACCCCCAGGATTGGAGCGTCTATGCAGAACCCAAGGGCTCCTCATTGTAATGTGTCAAGAACCAGCCACCAGTGAACTCCTTTGTGCCAGCAAGGTGTGCCTGTATACAGTTAGTTGTACCCTCTATTTAATCACTGGTACATTTTCTTTATAAAATAGGATACCTTACATGGAGTAAATGTGCAACAAACAAAACTATAGAGTTTTAACTTGTATATAGAAAGTAAATATGCAGTAAGAATAAATAAATACATACATAAATATATATACGTACATACATATTTTGCAGACCACTAGCAATCACTTTATCATGGAGGAATGAAAGACCTACTTTGCTTTACCCAGAATTAAATCTGTCAATTATTTTTAAGTGTATATTCTCAAATGGATTGCCCTATAGTCCCTAATTTTACTTATCCAAAATTAATATGCGAAGAGGTACCTTGTGCTGCCAGCCTTCTTAACTCAGTTAGCAGGTGTTACAAATCCACTATGTCAATGTTATATAGAGAGCTGTGTTCCTGATAACCCTGATCTCTAACACAAACATGACATTAAATTAACTGTCAAACTGCAATCTTTCTGTGTTGTAAAATGCTCCACTTTTCAGATCCAGCATTGTACATTTATGGCCAAAAGTTTAGTATTACCCTGTAGATTTGTCTAATTTTGCTTCATAAAGTCGAATGTAACCTGCTGAATAATGTTACATTTACATATTGAATTATATAGCGCTTTGTAGTTTACCATATACTTAATGAAAAACTAACATTTGTTTCGAACTCTTAACATGAAATAATGTACTACTATTATGGCGTCCAGTAGACTTTTGCGATATCATTTTGTAGTTTCTTTGATTACATGATGTTAAAAATATAAAATATTATTATTATTATTATTATATTATTATTATTATTATTATTATTATTATTATTATTATTATTATGTCTCAATCGTAAAACTCTAGGTGATGGAAAACTTTTGGTCATAGCCAAATACTGATCTTGTCAGGCACCAGAAACAAGGTTGAGTATGGTAAGTACTTTGTGAGAGGGGATGGGAAACCACCATGGAAAACCAATTACTACATGTAGTGGTGTTTGTACTCCGGTATCGTCTTTCCAATGAACAGAGATACTGTCTGCTCTGTTGGCATTAAAGATCCCGTTCAAATCTTTATAAGAAGAGCAGATGTTTTATTTTTTTTTATTCTGGTGGTATCACTGATATGTCCCATGACATGTCAGAGAAATTTTGCTTTTCATCAGCTTTTATAGAGCAGGACCTTGTGTCATCAGCATTCAAACGTGAATGCACAGTACTTGAAAGGTTAGAAACATTCGTAAAAAATTGAGTGTTTCGTCGTATTATCGCCAAATGCAATCTGAAATGTCTATAAGAGGCTACAGTATGAGATAAAACCAAGACAGTGACTGTGTTCACCTTGTAGAGTGTGACAGACAGACACGATTATCACACAAGCAACCTCTTTCAGAATCAACTGCGGACACTGTTTTTAAAAGCCAGCCACTAAATTTCCATCGTCGCTCATAAGCAGCAAAGAAACAAAATTATGGACAGTACCAAGTGCATTGTTCAACAGGAGAGAACACTTGGCAATGGGTCTCAGAGGTTAAAGGAGAGAACACAGTATTGGGTCAGAGGTTAAAGGAGAGAACACAGTATTGGGTCTCGGGCTAAAGGGAGTACAAAGAACAAGGAATTTCCAATTGCCATTGTACTTTCTATTCTGTTGTGGTGTTCAGTTTGTATTTCTATAAAAAAACAAATACAGAAATACAAATACCTTTTTTTTTAAATTATTATTACTTATAAGAATAATAAATAAGTGACTATTGCTAATGCTGTATGTGAATGCAGTGATGGTGAATGCATGATCTGGTCTGGTAGCTTCCCCACCTCCCTGGTTTGTTTATGTGCTGTGGACAATGTGGTTTCCTAGTGGCATAGAGGCTAAAGCTCCAACGATTTTGTGTGTATTCCGTGAAGTTCCAGAATTGGAAGACAACTGCAATTGTTTCCAATTAACATTTTGGACACAGTAACTTTGTGCTGCTGTATACTGTATGTATTATTGGTATTTAGCTGTGCCACTGTAAGGTTATAGTTTCCCAAATTCTGCAGTATTGGTACACTGCTGCCCTTGTAATATATTGAATGAAAATTAATCTAATCAATAAAAAATATATGAAGTTAAATACTGGTGTAAATTCTATTGTATTAGTTGTCTGCTTTTAATGTTTAATGTAATATGCTTTTAAATTGCAAATTGAAAAAAAAAAAAAACAACACTGAGGCTGATTTAAAAATGCAGTTAACAGAAAAGATACTCACAAAAGCTGCAGTGGAATTTATAATGTATAAGGAGTGAATTTGACGTTTTCACCACACTGCCCCCTCCTACTTCCAATAACTCATTTCTTCACCCCCTATCACCCCCCTCTGCTCCTCCTCTCCAGGCCGACTGGTTATGCCTTCCCTCCATTCTCCATCCCCCCTTGCCTGCTCCTTCTCTTCCCTAGTCCCTCTGTGGTGGAACCAGCTACCAGAGAACTTGAGGACTGCTCTGTCTCTCACTGCTTTCTGCTGCCTCTTTAGATCTACCCCTCCTACTCTGCACTGGACTTGCCTGACCTACGCATCACATTACTGGATGCTTGGCTGATGCTCTATTCTTGCACTGTTGTACTACTAATATGTCATTGTAGATATAACTTGCTGTAATCCTAACTTGTTGCATCCTATTTCATATTGTATTTTAGTAGTATTATTTGCACTTAATGTGAACTATACTGTATTTAAATATTAATTTTGCATTGTATCCCTGTACTGCCCTGTAACACCAGTAAGTCACCTTGGATAAAGGTGTCTCCCAAATAAATAAATAATAATATTAATAATGAGTTACATATTAACAAAACCAGAAATCCTCGTACATGAAAAATATATAACACTGATGACAACAGCATTCTGTACTACCAGGGCCCTGTTCCTCATAGCTGGCTAACTGAGTTAGCCGGATAACTCTCAGGATAACTTGACAGAAGTCTGTCGTTCCTCGAAGCAAGCTTAAAGTCTAGCTGACTAAGTTACCATAGCAACACATCCTTAATCTTAAACCTGCTCCAACGCAGGCTAACTTAAACTTAAAGTTAGCCGGATCTGTGTATAAAAATTCGTACTTCTACCCAATGAAAGCACTTGACACACCCCTCTAAAATGGCAGCGCCCTTCCTTAGAGATCCCATAGATCAAGAAGAAATGTCTCTGGTTCTTGTGCAGCTGGAACGCGGAACAGGAGACTTGTTGCTAGGCAACCAATTGAGCAGTCAGGCTCACCTGGCGCTGAGCTGATCGGGAGGCCCGGATTGGTTGAGGTGGGGGGCATGTCTGGGGAGACTGCACCACAGCTTGAGGCAGTTGCACTGCTATGCTGCACAGAATGGCACTTTGTTGACATCAAGGATGAGAGGGTCTGCTCTGCAGAATAAGGACTACAGAACCCTTCAACTGAAAGACGGTGCCTGTGAAGGCTCTGCTCAGCCAGGACCGTCGCAACGACCCGCAGTCGTTGGGAGGCCGGGACTTTGGGAGCAACAGCAACAGGTTAGTGTGGAAGGGGTGTGGGTAATTCACTGACTAGGAGACAGACAGGTGTACTTGAAAACACCACACAGGTGCCCAGTTTTATTTTCAAACAGTTTTTTTCGGCAGAGGGCACTGTTGACCGTGGGCTGCCTATCAACGATGATAGACAGCACCACGGAAATACCACAGCTGGTACGTGAACAGCAAGTGCACTCGCAGGTGCTCAAAGAAATAATAATGAAAACAGAAGGCGAAAAGAACAATGGAAAATAAAACAGTAATAAAACTACAAATAAAAGGTGCTGCACTCGGCAGTGTTATCCCGGTCGTCGCTACCCGCACGACCCGGATCACCGTCCTACTCTGTAGGCTAACTAGCCTGTTCTGTCACAATACGCCGGGGTCTGCCCAAGGGTTCCCCGCTCTCTCTGTCTCGCTATGAAACTCTCTTTGTTTCGCCTGATTCCCGGTCCTGGATCAGAGCTTCCGCACTCTCAGTGCGTCTAAGTGGGGGCAGACCTGAGGAAACAACGGAGCGTTAATTTATAGGGCTAACAATCTCCCAAGACGCGCCTCTCAGCCATTCAGAGTGGGGGAAAGTCTACACACCCACTTTCCCACCTCCCCGTGTCACTGCCATGACTCACCGGCAGTTGTTGGACGACTGCCGCCCTCCTCCTGCAGCCCGTGAACACGCCAGCAGAGTCAGCACAGATCTCTCCCTGTTACAGTTAGTTTAGGGGATGTTGATCCCAAACACTGTAGAGAGGGTTTGCCTAGTGTAGTTGGTTCCTGGAGCGAGATATTCCTTTTAATGAGGCTAGCGCTCACCTTGTGTGGCAAACTTTTATTTGTAGTGTGGTAGAATAGCAGAAGGGAGATATATTGGTCCCTGTATCACTAGGAGCATATACCCCATGTACCACCTTAGGTGCAGTGAAAACAGAGGGATGTAGTTCAGAGGGACAGAAACTACATTTCCCAGAAGGCAATGGTCTAATAAGGCCAATTTAGTATAACAAATTAGTTAATTATATAGCTGGTTACAATTAACTAGTAAAGATAGGGGCAATGAATTTTAACACATAGCACAGTTTATAGGTCACTTCCTGAATCCACTTTCTCAAAATCATAGCAGCTACATTAAAGATGCTTATGACTTAATTAGTAAGACTAAACCACAAACCACTAAAACAGACAGACATTAATCGGCACCTCAAAACACAATCCTAAACTACAAACGACACAACTCACTTTCAAAATAGAACAAAATATCCCACTAACATGATTATTTAATACAAAATTATTTAATGAGATTAAAACACCTCTGCAATGTTAGAAATCATTTAAAAAAAAAAAAAAAACTTCAACATCCATTTAGTTCAATGCTGTATGAATCATGTCTTGAACCATATGTTTTCAAATTCAAACCAGTATTTATTTGACGGTAAATCAAAGAAAAAAGGTGGAGCTAATGTAGATTGCTAAACTTTACCAGTGGTTTGAGTAAAAAAATAAAGATTTGAATGCTTCCAATAGATTTAAGGTGATAGCCACATTTCCCATAAAAAGATAAATTAAGGACATTAAAACACATGTTTTTATTTATTTGTTTGTTTGTTTACTTATTTACTCATTTATGTATTAAACCTTTTAACTATTTTCTTAGCCACACAATCCACACGTTTGACATGGAATCTCCTAGTTGGTGTATTAGTACATTACTGTATATTGCCCCTTCAGTCTGTAATAACAAAACAATGTGTTCAGTATCTTGGAGAATTAACCTTGTAATTAATTTGGAGAATTAACCTTGTAATTAATTGTGAGAGTCCAAGTTTACCCAGTTTACCCAGTGGAGGTGGGTTGTCGTGGATTTGTGGCACACTCTACAACCCGGTTTCTCAGAGATGTCGGGTTCAGTGGCCAAGAGTTGCATCGCACAGTGAAGAACTTATCTGAAGCAGCAGAGAGGAGCAGCAACTGGCTGAGGTTGAGACGAAAAGATTCTGGATTAGGATCTCAAGCACAATAGAAAGAAAGCAACGCTGATGTACAGGTAAGTAAGCTGGCCTGAGCTGAGTGGGAGATGGAGGGGAGTGACGCTGGGACGCCAGAATCACTGTTGAGCCCTCTTGAGGTGTTGTGGGCTAGTCAACAAAACACAGAGGATGGAAGGTGCCCACTTGAAGACCCCAGAGATGTACCCTGCTTAGCTCAATCCAGACTGTTGTCATGCTGATGCGCTGGGGAGGCCGCACTGTGGTTGATCCCTGGAGCCAGCATTACACTTCAGCCATCAACACCAGGCAGGAGGATATCTACATCATCAGATGGAAAACAACGGAAATGGATGGAGATGCAGATGGATCACATTAGTTTATTGCAAAGCTATGTCTTAGTTGGTGCTTATCTTGGCGAGAGCCAAGTTCAAATCAGCATGAAGTTCAACATCTACTCTCATGTAATGGAAATCATGACTGTTAGTGATACTATGGGGCTGTGCAAAGTGATTTTCGGCTGCAAAACACCAATATTGCTGCCAAAATCGGCATTTTGGAACTTTAACAGCCACTAAAAATGCGAAGTATGTAATGAACGATTTTCGCCCATCATTCTGTCTTGCACTTGGGCAACTGCTGACCTTCCAAACACTTTGCACCTCTTCTTACAAGGTGCAAACCATTGTAGAAGCAAGTAATTAAGAGCGGTATAAAACCAAACACCTTCAGAATGCGGATGCTAAATAGCTCAATGCACAGGCGACCCTCATGATTGTGGCTTATCATTTGTGTGTGTTGAGTAACCTACATTACTTGCATTACATAAACTGCAGTGCAAAATAATTGCCTACCCGCCAGGCAAACTAGATTTTGCAGCCTCAATTGTTTGCACTGCACCTATCCTTACGTCAGCCTCTATATTACAACAAAGCTTTTTCATTTTTTTAGATAGATTTTTCATAAAAATATATATATTTTTTTTACTCATTTTTTAGCGGAATTTACTATGCAATGGCTCTATTTCATGTCACTCTAAACATTGCTAGAATTAACAGTCACTTTCTCTATATGTCTACAGCCGCAAATGAGAGTCTACACTGGAAGCGAGCGATACGAGCAAATTTTGTATCTACATCAAATGCTAGTATTTTAGCAGAAACTGACATGTGACCCTGTCCTTATCCCTCCCGCTGTTCTTCTACCCAATCCCACACAAGACAAAGGCGGCCCACTCACAACACCGCCAGTGGCAGAAGCAGAATTTAATTCCTGGCTGGGCCCCTAATTTTCACGGACGGGCCATTTATGACTTTATGATGTAAACGTAATGACGTAATTACCAATATGCGTATTGAGTATTACTGTCAGAAATAGCATCATATTATCCAAGAACACACTCTCTACCAAAACATTTTGACAGTCCGATTTACCACCAACAGGCATAGCGACACAAATTCTGTAATGTTAGCGAGCTACAAGTCACTACCACACATAAAAAAAAATGTGTTTCTGACAAAAGCTCTCAAAAGTGTATTCGACTTCCCAAAGTGAGCTTAAATTTAAAAAGCTGACTAAAAGTGAATGTAAATACTTCCCTTTGAGCTTTAGAAAAGTGTCAGTTATATGTGAACAAAAACAAAATAGGAATAGAGGCATGAGTTGAGCATAACATACAGTACATCTTTGCTGCATCAGTCAACTGAATTAAATGCAGGTACTTACTTTACTGGCACATTTGTTGATTGTTGGTTCATTTTCCTTTTATAAAATTTGTCGGAACATAGCTAATGCGTAAGATGCACAAATATAGCTAATGCGTAATGTACAAATATAGCTCTGGTTTACTGCAAAGTTGGCTAAACGTTCTGTATTATTATACTTATTAGCTGACAACCTTATCCAGGGAAACTTACAACTGTTACAAGATATCACATTATTTTGTACATACAATTACCCATTTATACAGTATAAATAACTAAACAGCAGCTGCACAAGCTGGTTCCTTGCATGCCTTGCAATGAAAGAAAAGTTCCTGTATGTTTGCTGCCGGCACGCTTAATTTCAACACCAAACTATCGAAGACGCAAGATATCTCAGCCGTCCAATCACCAATCTTTTTTTTCATAACCATGACAACGATACTGGGGTGGGTGGGACGGATATATTTTTGAACCACAAGGATGAGTTAGACTTGCCGCAGCGGATTACAGTCTGATACTGTTTGGCATGAAATGCTTTTAATTGTCAATCGATCCATGAGCAAAATGGGTGGGCCCAGTCTCCTCAGGCCCAAGCGTGGCGCCGCCCATGAACACCACTCACGCAGCACATAGACTACAGAACAAACAAGCAAAGCCAACAAACACCAAAGAGACAGCAAAGTTGCCACGCCCCCAGGAGAGAGATATGGTAGGCGAAGTTGCTACACACTCAGGAGAGAGGTCTCGCTGACAAGGGGAAGAGGTAAAACACACACAATCACACTCACAGTCATATAACACAATACACCCGCGGCACCCACAAAATAGTACACAAACAACTATTTACATAATTTCCCCTTCTCGTCCACCCTCTCCCATAGCCCCAACAGTCCATACTGTATTAAAGGTGGGGCTTATCCTGGAACTGGGGTTGGGACAGTGGTTAGGGCAGGGATTGGGACTGACCCTGGGAACTGACTTTTCTTCTGATTGGTCCTTTTCACTATAGTCACTCGCGATAGAACACATTTCTATTCCTGTGGAGTTGCTCACTTCACCAAGACAGCTGCCAGTGTCTCTCACAGTGGGTGTAGACGCACCCCTAGATTTCAGTCACTTCTAAATTATTGGCTCCCTTCCAGTGTAGATCCACCTTAACATGCTCTGAATTCACCAAGGATCTTGGGAAAGCCCGTCCCTTTATGGTGCGCAAAATGACCAATACCACAGTACCTCGCTCGCAATCTCCGCTCCCTTACAGCGGAAAGTTTCCTGCTGACCCAATCCCTGTATCTGATGTTCCCAAATTCAAAAATGTGCTCCATTTGTCCATCATTGAAGGAACGAAAAACAAAAGTCTCCTGCGTCTATTGCAAAAATTCCATCTGTCTTCATTGTGCTGTCACATGCAGCCCGGATTAACCTATACGGAAATTACACTATAGTATAGGGCCCCCAGTAGAATTGGGGCCCACGGGAGGTCGCTGTTTGTTTGGGACATTTTATGAAAAAAATGCATGCGAGCTGTCGGGCCTACACACACAGGAAGAGAGGCGCACAGAAGCTTGCTTTCGGATAATTTTGTTCTTTTATGGCAGCTAGGCATTCCTTCTCGATTACAGCATCCCTGGTCTCAGAGTCTCTCACGCAAGCAGCTTCCTGCTAATGTACAATACCAAATGCCCCACGGCCTCAGCTTACTCGGCGCGATCTGTCTGCAGCTGGTAAGAACAGTTTAAGTCCATAGTGTTCTTTTCTCTCTCTATTATAGCAGTGGTGCGCAAATTTTTTCTATTCCACCTGCTTTTCTTATGCCCCCCACCCCCTTAACAAACACATTGTTACACGTTTTGAATTTGTACTTTCAGATATAATTCATCAATGTTGAAAATTTGTTTCACAAATTCAATATTTAAAATCAGCCTATATATATATATATATATATATATATATATATATATTTTTTTTTTTTACACTTGGCGATACAACATTTAGCTAACAGATACATCTGAAAAACATTATTGTTCACAATTAAAATTGAAAAAAATAAATTTGTGTTTTCACGATATAAACTAACTAAGCTAACTCTGAAGCTAACATGACACACCCATTGACACGTTTTATTTGGCATTGTATGCTGCAGAGCTGCCCTTACATCCGAGAGCCAATTGCTCAGCTTCCCAGCCTCTGTATACAGTGTCAAAAGAAATGTACAGCTTTAAAAACTTTGATGACTGTATTTGTTAACATGTATGTATTTAACTAAATCTGACCTTTTTTATTGGTTAAATCTAGGAAGAAATACACGATTTACATTAAATATGGGGAAAAAACATACCTGTTAAAATAGTAGTAATTTTTATTTTATTGGCTCTATTCACTGCAGTTTCACTGACACTTCCCAGATAGCAGGCTAACATTGATTCAGTGTTGAATCAATGTTAGCCTGCTATCTGGGTTACCACGTCAAACATAATTAATCCTGTTCTACAAGTCCCAGAATGATCATTAACGACTCGTTTAAAAGGTAAGACTAATTTGCTGTCATTTAGTATTTATTTAACATTTTATACCCTTTTAGAAAAAGAAAAAAAAACTGTTTAAATGTTTTACAGAACTGCCCCTTTAGTCGCACCACACGCTCTGCACACCACTGCTTTATAGCTAATAAATAAATAAATAAGGGTAAAGGACAGAAAAGTTATTGTTTTTTGTTAAACTAGATTGTTTGTTCTATTGAACGCAACACTACTACTGGTCCAACAGGTTTTTTTAAAAAAAGCAAAAAAAACAAAACATTGTTTTTGTTTTGCTATATTTATAATTCTGCTGCTATTGTATATATAATAGCTGCTGAACTTTAAGGTAAACTTTGCTTCTGCTCACCATAAAGGGACGAGCTTTCCCAAGCTCCTCGGTGAATTCAGAGCCTGTTAACAAAACCGCTGACCCATTAACCTTAGTGGATGTTATGTGCACTTGCTAAGGCTTTTGTACTTTACTGCCTGGGAATGAAGTTTTTTTATGTTTGTGATCGATATTGCATCATTTTTGTGCTCTATATTCCCACAGATGTTTAAATGTAAATTTAAATTATCATTAACTGTGATATTTAATTATCACTTGCATGTGACTTCTGTGGTATGGTACAACGCAATAGGCATAAATAGTTTAACAAGCCTCATACCCGGAGTACCCAGGTTGTTGTAGAAGAGTGAGTATGTAGGTGGACCCCAAAATATGGGTTAGCATATAGTGCCCACACGTCCCTAATGCGGCCTGGTCACATGTGTCCAAATTGCATTTGAGTAATGACACTGCCCAGAAATGTTTGAATAGCGTTGTTTTCTTTTGCTAAAGCATCACTTTTGATAAATGGATTTCACAGGTACTCACAGGTACACTGTACAAGGGTTTATTTTGATGCCAGTACTGGGTACCAGGATTTATTTAATCTGCTTTACATCCAACGCGGGTGCATTCCACCCACTAGCTAAACGTTTTTCAAATGCGCTTTCAATCAGCAGTTCGTGCTGCTTGCATTCTGTTTCCTTATACTGCTTCTGTTTCTGTTCGCTCCTATTGGCCACCAAAAACGTCAGTGTAATCACTGCATATTGATTGGCCGAGCTTTCATTCTGATCAGATTTGATTTTGGCCTGAGTCACAAGTCTCCGCCCCTTTCGATTTGTGTCAGTGCTCATTGGTTGATCAACGAGAGAGGACTTTTAACAGTGCAACGTGAAAGCAGCGGCATGCAGTTATTATTATTAAAACGAAGTAATAAGAATTTTCAGTAGTGTGGCAGAGAAACTTAATATTCAAATGACCATTGCTGCACATGAATTTGAAGGCAAAAATCCACGTCAGTGGTCGCCATAAGTTACACAGTTGATAAATATGATAATTATCATAACGCGGTTTGCCTTGCACAGATTTACCACGTTGCCAGAATCTGCGTGAAATTTTGTAAAATGGCAAGTGATGGGTGGGACAGTAGGGATTAACAATAAATAATAATAATAATAATAATAATAATAATAATAATAATAATAATAATAATAATAATAATAATAATAATAATAAAAAAAAACAGTATCAAAGTGCAGCTTCAGATTTGGGAGTCAGAATCGGGATACAGATGGAGGTGTGCTTCATGCTTTTCAAACACTGGCCCAACTTGCAAGGTACATGGTCTTTGTACAATGCCCCCCTTTCTAAAACATTTAGAAGAGTTTAAATGTGAGTTTTCACTTGCGTGCACATCACAGTAATGGTATTACTTTATAAAATGTGCTTTTTGCCACTTTGTTTCTTGTGCAGAAATCACAATACCAGGATAAAATAAAAATAAAAGTCTAATTTTATACTGTTTCTGCCTGAAAAACTTTAGTTAAATTACAGTACTTGACTAAGTGATACAAACAGAGGGTACAAAACTTTCAGTATTTTCAGCTACTTTGTTTATGGTCCGTTGGTTATAATCGATCAGGCTTATTTTGTATTTATAAATGTATCGTATACCAACATATGTTAAGTATTTATTCACTGGCACACAAAATGTCTCAATTTTTAAAATGTTTACACCGGGCTGATCATACGTATCTACACTTTTCTGTTGAGTATTTTACCCTTGTCTTAGACCAAATAAACGACTGGACCTGTGGATAGTACCTAATTTGCTTTTTTAGGTGCATAGTAGAACACGGGTTAACAACTACTGTTTAAGTTTCGTTAATAGTTATATATATATATATATATATATATATATATATATATATATATATATATATATATATATATATACTTATAATTAAACTAATAAAAAAGTGCAGTAAAATGAAAGCTCGAGTCATTTTTAAACATTATATAAACTTTACGACATTAACATATTTATAATGTCCTTTAAGCAATTCCAGCTCCAAGTGATGCTGATTGCGGAGTTGGGATCAGATTTCTGTTCAACAGTTTTAAATATTTAGTGTTATTGTATATTAAATAGTCGTTAACAAAAATAAATAAATAAATAAACACATATTTTATTATTTGATTATACTCCAGCTGTTAACATGTAATACGCCTGAATTCTGCTAAAATACTGTTTTTATGCTATACTTACATTTTGTAAATCCCAGCTTCTGATTTAAGCATGACATAAATAAATAATGAAATTCACTTTTTGAGAAACAGAGATTAACTAAAAAAATATTCTGACGGTTTTAGTACACCGAGAATAGCGAGTAAGGATACATTGTGCTAACTGAACAAGCAGCCTATACATTGACTAATGTAATAATGTAGAGACTATATAAGGCACGTTTCAATCATCGGTCATAACACATATGATATGCATACTGAAGCAACAATGTAAACTATCAGCAGGCCACAGCTCAGGTAACCATATAGATACACCGTAAAGCGTTGCCAATAATACGTTCCCATTGACACAGATAGACATGCAGTTTAACTGCAGTCCACGCTTTTTCTGGAAATCAGCATTGCCTTCATTTTCTGGTTTCTGTGTCAGGATACTTTAGAATATTAATATTTTTATTCCCTTGCCTTGACAGACTTTAGCGTTTATATTGTTTCATGTTTATAAATTGATAAAATAGTAAATCAAACATTGTGTCGAGGTCGTAATCAGGCGCTGTGGATAAAGTGAATGTGGTTGGAACTAAGGAGAGCTGTGTTTTTTTTTTTTTTTTTTTTTATGGACACCATATCAATAGAAACTCCTCCCTTCGCCAGCCCGTGATGCTCTTTATTGTGGAGTTTTATATATATCCTAGGAATTTGGACTGCTACACCGGGCACAAGACAAAGGACATAGCCCAGCAAAACGGGATCCCAGCATTGGTGAATGACGGCACTGCATTCTAAATTCTGGAAATTACAGGGGTAGAGGAATAAAGATAGAGACAGAAGCGTAGGAGCAGCAGAGAGTAAGCAGGCTGAACACATCAAACCGACCGCTCCCTGAAGAGCCTGTGTTATGAGTCTGTGTCTGTGTGACTAAATAAGGGATGCGTGCGTGAGCCTGGTTCACATTCTGAACCATTTTAAAATATACATTTTCCTTTTTGACCTGAGAGACAGAGTGCCCTCCAATGAAGCGTGTTTAGCGTACATCGTTGACTTCACGGAGAAAGGTTTATACATATTGAAAGAGGATCTGGTAATAAACCGTAGATATAGTTTCCGAGGGGGAAACAATGACGGCTGAATTGACACTTTAATTGACTCTGGAAGGCAGGAATAAAAGCGATGCGTCTGAAGAAGCGAGGGCTGATGTAAACAGACACACGCCACCTTCCCCTGGGACTGGGAAACTCTACAACTGGGCGCAGTGACTTTCAAAAAACCTCCTCCACGCTGCTTTGAAAAAGTGCACAATATGGGCATAACTGTAAACCAATGCAAGAGGCTGACGTCTATGAGAAAATGGAAAAAATTTAAGTAAATAATAATTTAAAAAAAAAAAAAAAAAAAAAAAAAAAAAAACGTTTGTCAAAACGACTCATATCATATCGTAAATTGTGATTTTTATTTCTGTTTGGTAACTGCTTGTGATTTCTGGAGGACTTGGATTTTTGACAAGGTGATAAATAAAATAAACAATTTTTTGTTAAGAAAAACAAAGTACAGGGACTGACCTTGAAAAATAAATACATTGTTAGTATTAATTAGACGCTCGTGAAAAGGCAGATGAAGCAATAATGACACTCGGATGGTTACCATGTACAGAACGCAGTGGCTTGTACAGCCATTTGATTTGAAATTGCGCAGCAGTTAACTGGTAACGCTAATTGCACCTGTGACATTTACGTGCAGGTGAATAGTAAAGCGGTAAGTGAAACGACTGACACCAAGACACTGATGTAATCTGTGTATAGCGGAGAAGATTGGCGACAACAACCTGATCATTAGTGCTCAAACAAGCCAAATTGGTGCGAGGATGGTCCCGCTGAGACTTGGGAGATGTTGAGTGCAGCTGGTTCTGGGCGCGTGACAAGGGGAGAATGAGAACAATGCGATTGCAGATCAAGCTCAGAGGCCTCTGCTGAAGCAAGTGTATTCTTATATTTCAGCGTCTTTCACGTGTGGCTGAAAAAAAAAGAGGTTCCTATGCTCTCAATTCTAGAATATCAAAAATAGGAAACAAATATGTATCTCTGTCAACAGTAAAATCCGACAACACGCCTGATGTTTCTGATTGATTTTGAAGAGCTTTCTGACTAAAACACACATTTTCTTTGCTTTAACAATTTTATTTGCTGTTGAAGTTTTACCTAGAATATCCTACCCAGGCGTTCAGTAGAAGAAATGGATTAACCCTTTCACCCCGGGATCCTTCTGGCGCGTGTAAGAGGCAGTACACTGGAAAAGGAAGTTTAAAGCAGCGAGCACAGAATTGAAGGGGTTGTGGCGTGACACTCGAGCAGGGGGCATCACCTTCATAAATCATAGCCGGGAATAAGACGACAGGATGCCGGTCAGGAGAGGCCACGTGGCGCCCCAGAACACATTCCTAGATACCATCATCAGGAAATTTGACGGGCAAAGTATTATTATTATTGTTATTATTATTATTATTATTATTTATTGGATGCATAAAGAACAACAGAGCCCTGTAATTACTAACTGTATTGCAATGTAACTGTATTGGTTTAGATGTAGCAACAGTTACTATAGTAGTAGGATTGTGATCATGCATGGACCCAATGTTCTCCAGGTACCTATTATTATTATTATTATTATTATATATTATTAATAATAATAATAATAATAATAATAATAAACAGACTTTTTCCATTGTAGGAACTGTGGGTCTCTAACCACAGCATCTCTGCTAGGAACTGCATGCAGCCTGAAGGCTAGTGTAGACAGAAAAAAAAGAGATCGAAAAAGTCACTGGGATGTGATGACTGAAACCCAATACAGAACTTAAATCCAGGTCTTTACCCAAACCCTTTACCAAGTTGTTGTTTAATTGCTAATTAATTTTTTGCAAGTATTGATTTTAATATTAAAGGTGATCTTTGTGTAAAAGTGCAAACAGTCACAGATTTTGCACAAACGTATTATATATTTAGAATATATACAGTTTGTAAACTATACATCCTCAAAATAATGTTATGGGAATACTGTTAGGGAAACATGGGTATTTCTAGCTAATGTAAAAGATTTTAGTATGCTTTTCACTGAATTCTTCTGTGGCGATATGCTGCAGTGCAATTGACAGTTTTGTGAAATGCGTGAGTCTGGCTCTTGTGGTGCTATAAAAAAAAATTGTGTTACAATGCATGGCTTCTAGACAGTAATCAAGTCTTGGAACAGAAGGCATAAATCTATGTTTTTCAATGTTCAAGCATCTGATCCTAGGAATATATGAATATATATATATATATATATATATATATATATATATATATCTAATATATATATATGCTTCCCTTTGCTTTTTCACTTTCCTTAGGTCGTAAATTCATCATCGCCAATGCACGAGTCGAGAACTGTGCCATAATCTTCTGCAACGATGGCTTCTGTGGCATGTGTGGATACACACGGGCAGAGATCATGCAGAAACCGTGCACCTGTGACTTTCTGTACGGGCCACAGACCAAGAAGGGAGCCATTGCGCAGATTGCACAGGCTCTGCTGGGTTCCGAGGATAGAAAGGTGGAGATTATCTTCTACAAGAAAGACGGTAGGGTCAGCATGTATACTTGCATTGTTGTGCTGGGAGTAAGGCTGATCTCCTCTTAGGGGCTAGGCGGGGAGCTAGCAGATTAATAATGAGCTGCTTCTCTGGAGAGGTTACCTTTTTAGAGAGACCTCACTGTTGTCAATTTATGAGTTTAAAAGGAAGAAGGATCTCTTCTGAATGTCTTTCAGAAAGGGAGATCTCAGATTTTAGACTGTATGTTTTTAGACTGCTGATTTGAGGCACTATCAAGAATGTATGTAACTGAGGAGAGAGTCACACAATTGTCAAAGCTTTGTACTGCAAGTCATTAGAACAACCCTAACTAAGGCACTTAATTTAGAGGCTTTCATTTGCTTCAGCATCCCGTGCAGAGTGCTTGTAAGAAGCTGCCGTTCTATAGCTGCTTCAAACTCAAATCACTTCTATTTCCAACAGCATGTTTTCAGGTTTGCAATCAGTGGTAACGTAAGGGCGAGTTGAGGTGTGGCGCGTACCTCCCCTACAATTTCCACTAAAAACTACATCTCCCAGAATACCATATCTTCAGTTATTAGGCAACCATACAAGGAAAATCCTCCACAGCAAAGTCTCTGGTTAGCCCTATTACCTTTACAGCCAATCGGAGGAAGACAATTTCAAAGCTACTTGGAGTCATTGGGTGGTTATTTACATGTGAAGTGGCAGTGCACGTGGTCGAGAAGATCAGGTTTGTGGCCGCAGAAAAGGATAGGTTAAATCTCACTCGTGAGCAGGATTGAAGTCCACATTTCACGTGAACCTGTTAGTGAGCTTGTTCTGTCCATGAAAGCGCCGGTTTTAAGCTGTGATGCTCTGCAATAGCTGTGATGCTCTGCAATAGCTGGGTTGGACAGTTTCATGATATACCTCGGGGTCAATTGTTGTATTTTTTTCTTTAATACATTAATACATTAATATTCACTACTAACAATATGCCATCCCACCAATGGACATTTGAAAAACAATTTGGGCTTTAGCAGTAAAACACATTATTAAACAACCAGGCACGAGGCATTTACAAATCACAGCTTTATTACACAAACTTAATACTGTGCTTTAAACAGTTTCACTCAAACAAGATATCACCTGGCAACCATGGATTTCCAGGTGAGATTCTCTCCTCTACCTGTTCTCTGTACATGGAAACACATTTTTCCGAACTGTGTGCGAAAATAGCAGGAGAAAGGTACACATGGTTAATTTGCATATCAACCTCCTCCTTTCCCCTTTATTTGCATGGTGTCAAGTGAAAAGAGTGAAATAAATTGAGCCAATCCAAACCCGGAATGTATGAGTTAGCAACAAACGAAACTGAACCAGTATGGAAGGCCATCTGGATCAAAAACACATTATTTAGTACACATTTTCAGATCTTTACAACAGATATTGATTTGGACTAATCAGAATTAATAAAGTAGTATGTTCTAAATAAATGTAAATAACCTACTTATTTTTACAGTTTATAGTAATACATAGTCATGCCAACGTAGTTGCTTGTAATGACTTCGTATTCACAGCGTATTACAGGAGTAGCCATTCATCATTGGCATGACATCTATTCAAATATGAAACACACTTAAAAATAAATAAATAAATAAATAAACAAAAAATAAAATCAAGACTAAGAAAAAAAAGAAAATATTGCGGCAATGGCAAGAAATATAGATTTGCTGAGTGCTGTTGATTTAGGAGTTACCAGTCCTGATTTATTTTTATTTTTTTGTCCTGGTCAGAAACATTTAAAATGGTTTAATTCTCAGCTTAGCCAATGTTTAACTTTTAAATGATGATTAGGTTATGATTTGTGGTTATTTGAATTGCTTCAGAGTTGTTATGAAGTCAATAAATTGCAGAAAAAAAAACATGTTCCAGTTTTTCACTCTGGAAATCTGGCAACCCTATGTCAACTTGTACTAAATGTGTTTTTGACCCGAATGGCCTTCCGTAGACCCATGACTTAACTTTTTTGGTCTTCAACAGAACAGTCCAGTGGTCCATTTACTGCTAGTCATATTGTGCCGTGTTTTTTTTTTTTTTTTTTTTTTTTTTTTTAAGTTATAAAGAAAAACAACGACCAAAGTCTACGCTTGCAAAATAGGAGGGTCTTAAAGGGTCTTTTCTTTTCAATACTGTTTACTTTCCTCTTACTGCAATAGACTGTCTTGACGACTTCTACTAACACTTATCAAAGAGATTAAAGTCTCGTGACATTGAATATATCCAGCACTACTTCGTGCATATGCTTATATTAGGCTTCCTTGCAGTCTTAAAATATCTCTGCGGGATTTTTTCTGCACTGAAAGTACAGAATGTGCGGGAACAACTTGGAAAATGTGCTGAAATTCAAGCCTCTGCCACGTTGCTTTATTTGCAGATTATGTTTGCAAACAATTTGATCTGTTATGACATTAAAGGTTACAGAACATCAAGAATGCATTCTATTACCTTTGCTTTAAACATATGGATGACTCTTTTAAACATTTGAATTGCTCTTCATGAGTCACAAATCACATGTGCAGTACATTTCTCAGCATTTAGGCCGCTACACACCAGATGCCCTGCGTTTTTTTCAACGGGCCACAAGATACTTTCACAGCAACATGACCATACAGGAGCTTACTTGGTTTGAATTCACTGCTGCTGAAGCCATGGTTTTGGCATTACACGGCTGATTTTCTGCACAATCTTTCATAAATTCACCCAAAAACAATGCTAGTGCTGTGTTTTCCGCCATCTTTAATGTTCTCGCTTTGTAACACAGTGTTCAGTTAGAGCTAACTGATGTTATGTAGCTCCATGGCAGAGCGCTCTGCCTAGTGAATGCAGCCCGTTCTCGTCTGACTCAATTCGTTAGTTGTCGCGTGACAAAATTGCAAAAAATAGGATTCAATCCTATTTATTTTGCGTCGCCTGTGGTGTCGTCTGTGGTGTGAAAGATGCTATCAAATGTATATGTTCTCTTCATTTTGTTGCATCGCAGCACATTTTTGCTCTGAGCACCAGCATTAACTGAATACACTGCTTTGTTTGTAAGAAACAAAGTCATTCTCTTGGTGAAAGGAGGTACTAAGTGAAACGTTGAAAAAAAGTAATTCCTTAGTTTTGTATAGGCCTACCCATCTTTTGAATAAAAAAATAAATAACAGCTATTACAAATATGATATGGACAACACGGGATGCAGCAAAGGTAAAGTAACATGTTTCTTATAAACACTGCAGGGAGTTCTGTGACACTTAAAGCAAGGAAATCCAGCTCACAGCAGACTTTATTTTAGGTAATGTCACTGTTCTGTTAGGTGTTATGACAAGCGTGTAAGCTCCAAATGCCAGGTGCTTTCATAAAGTGAGACTTTTGCTTGAGGGTGAATGTGAAAGCTGCAGATATAACAAAATCAGGAGAAACATTTCACAGAACAGTCAGCTGCCTGCTGAATATGGTACTTTTAAATAACAATTTACTCTTTTAATGTGGTTTGGGAAAATAGGTGAATATTATTATTATTATTATTATTATTATTATATATTATTATTATTATTTTATTTATGTAGCACCAATAACAACAAAAATAATTCAAGTAATCCAAAGTGAAAATGTCCTTTGAATAAAACAATCTATTTTGTCTGTGTGGATCACATTACATAAGTATACCGAGCATCAAAAGAAACTTATTACTATTATAAAGCATTTATTTTCGGAAAAGATGAGGTATGTAAATGACTGACATTGACGAAATGTTTTGGTTTTCTTTTTAATCACTCGATTATTCATCCTTGACCATGACAAGCTTGAGTGACTATGACTGAAGCATATGCACTTAATCACCTAATTAGTGAGACAGTTGATTGGACACTAGATATGGAGTGATTTCAGCTGTTGAATTGCAAGCTTGAATAAAAGCAATAAAGAAATCACAGGGAAAAAAAAAAAAAACAATATGCCACGTCTGTCAAGAGAACAGTGCCTTTGTGCAATCGACATTTTGGAGGCTGGACTAGGGCATCGTACTGTGGCTCGCCGTCTTGGGTGCTCACAGCCAGCAATTTCAAACCTGCCGAGACAATATAGCCAGACACAGTCTGTCAATGACAGGCCACGAACTGGAGACTAAGAGTCACAATTCCTGCCTCAGATCGACGGATCATTTTGCAGCGTCTTCGTGATGTCAGTGATGCATTTCTTTTGATGCTCAGTATATTATGTGAAGTCAATCTTTTCAGTTATAGAAATTATTCATTTTCACTGGGTCTGCAACATTCTTGTTGGTCTTTGTACAGTAGTCTATTCCTAAATCTTGAAGTACCAGAACAGTATTTTAAAATACAGATTTTTCTAAAACAAATTATACGAATTCATGTTTTCTTTGTACATTTAATAGGTAGGGTACTCTCCCAGTCCTGTCAGATTGACGTTTTTTTTTATAGTCAAATATGGCATGTTTTGAAGCATCTAGGGGTTAATGTTGTCTTTGGTGGTTTGGTTATTTTTTTGGCTATTTTTATCATGTGTGTTTTTTTCTGTTTCTTTTGATTATTTCATCACCAGCGCAGAACTTCAGTCCCCATGATCCCCTGTAGTATATCACGTCCTCCCCCCATATATATATATATATTTTTTTTTCTGTGGAGCGCTGCATCCAATACATTTACGAATCACACAAATGCTCAGTCATTTTTTATTTGTCACTAAATTTTAAGAACTGTGTCAATGCAATTATATTTGTTTTTTAAATATATTTTTTTAAAGACTATCTGTTGACAATTTAACTGCACATTGCATTCTGAATTCCCCTGGCTCAGATTTAAAAAAAAAACTAACAAACAAAAAAACAGTCTTTTCTGAGTTGTGACAGAGAAAACAAAGCTCTAAATTTTTTATTCGTCTACTTATCAAATTTTGTTTTTAAAATGTCACACAAAACTTATTTTTTGTAATATATTCGTGAATACGAAAACATTATATATATATATATATATATAATATATATATATATATATATATATATATATAGATATATATAATATATACTTATATAGTATATATGTGACCAATGTACAAAGGAGCTTTAAACCAGTTTTTGTGGCCATAGTCGTAGCATGCACTTTTGCTGTCAGCTGTCTTCATCAGCATTTTTACTTAAAAAACAATTGTTAGCCTTCTTAAAGTAGTACTGTAGTTTGTAACAGACGTCCCTAATGTTGTCTTCTTTGCATCACAAGGATAAATGACTGAATCAGACGATTGTACAGTTGACTCTAAAATACGCGCCAGTACCATCAAATGTATTTATTTATTTTTGTTCTTAGTCCATATTCAATGGAAAGACTCATTTTGATTTCCAAAAGGAAATTGGATCACTTCATTGTTGCCCAGACACCGGAATTAGAGCGGTCGAGCGCTACAGGAGCATTTTCATAACAAAGCAGTACATTTTCTTACAGGTAATCCTCAGTCAAGATTCTGCCTATAGAAAAAAAGGACTGGAACACTGTTCCGGTTCGACTACACCACTAGTCGTGTAACCAGGGAAATGGAGGTTTTGTGTACAGTTGGTGGCATCTAGATATTATTATTTGCTAAACATGTACGAATTCTGAAATAAAATAAAAAAGGAAAAAACTTAATCACAACTTCACTGTTCAATCAGCATTAACCACTATATATATATATATATATATATATATATATATATATATATATATATACACACACACACACACACACACACACACACACAGACATGCTCAAATTTGTTGGTACCCCTCCACAAAAAACGAAGAATGCACAATTTTCTCTGAAATAACTTGAAACTGACAAAAGTAATTGGCATCCACCATTGTTTATTCCATATTTAATAGAAATCAGACATTGCTTTTGATTTTTTATTTAACATAATATTGTAAAAAACAAATGAAAATGGCATGGACAAAAGTGACGAGACCGCTAACCTAATATTTTGTTGCACAATCTTTAGAGGCAATCACTGCAATCAAACGTTTTCTGTAACTCTCAATGAGACTTCTGCACCTGTTAACAGGTAGTTTGGCCCACTCTTCCTGAGCAAACTGCTCCAGCTGTCTCAGGTTTGATGGGTGCCTTCTCCAGACTGCATGTTTCGGCTCTTTCCATAGATGATCGATAGGATTCAGATCAGGACTCATAGAAGGCCACTTCAGAATAGTCCAATGTTTTGTTCTTATCCAATCTTGGGTGCTTTTAGCTGTGTGTTTTAGGCCATTATCATGTTGGAGGACCCATGACCTGCGACTGAGACAGAGCTTTCTGACACTGGGCAGTATGTTTCACTCCAGAATGCCTTGATAGTCTTGAGAGTTCATTGTGCCCTGCACAGATTCAAGGCACCCTGTGCCAGACGCAGCAAAGCAGCCCCAAAACATAACCGAACCTCCTTCATGTTTCACTGTAGGTATGGTGTTCTTTTCTTTGAAAGCTTCATTTTTTCGTCTGTGAACATAGAGCAGATGTGACTTGCCAGAACGCTCCAGTTTTGACTCATCTGTCCAAAGGACATTCTCCCAGAAGGATTGTGGCTTGTCAATATGCATTTTAGCAAATTCCAGTCTGCCTTTTTTATGTTTTTCATTCAAAAGTGGAGTCCTCCTGGGTCTTCTTCCAATGAGCCCACTTTTGCTCAAAAAGCGACGGATGGTGCGATCAGAAACTGACGTACCTTCACCTTGGAGTTCAGCATGTATCTCTTTGGCAGTTATCCTTGGTACTTTTTCTACCATTCACACTATCCTTCTGTTCAATCTGGGGTCGATTTTCCTCTTGCGGCCGCGCCCAGGGAGGTTGCCTACAGTTCCATGGACCTTAAACTTCTTAATAATATTTGCAACTGTTGTCACAGGAGCATCAAGCTGCTTGGAGATGGTCTTGTAGCCTTTGCCTTTACCATGCTTGTCTATTATTTTCTTTCTGTTCTCCTCGGACAACTCTCTCCTTTGCTTTCTCTGGTCCATATTCAGTGTGGTGCACACAATGATACCAAACAGCACAGTGACTACTTTTCTCCATTTAAATAGGCTGAATGACTGATTACAAGATTGGAGACATGTGTGATACTAATTAAAGAAACTAATTAGTTTGAAATATCACTATAATCCCATTATTTATTATCTTTTCTAAGGGGTACCAACAAATGTGCCCAGGCCATTTAAGAATATCTTTGTAGAATAAGCAATAATTCATCTCGTTTCACAGCTTCTTTGCTTTATTCTATGACATACCAAAGGCATGCAAGTATACATGATAAAATAGTATTTAATTTCATCACTTTTCAGGAGGAATGAAGCATTATTTCAATGAGCTGTAAGGGTACCAACAAATTTGAGCACATCTGTGTGTGTGTGTGTGTGTATATATATATATATATATATATATATATATATATTTATATATAATGGTTAGTGGTCTGCTCTAGGATCTGGCTGGTTTTACGAGTCATTTTTTGGACTGGAACAATGATCATGACGAAGTGCTGTGTGTTGTTTACTTTACATGTCTGCAGGTGTCAGAGTTGACTTGTCTCCAGTTGAAAAAAGAAAAACTGCAGTTAAACTACAGTGAAAATACATTATATTTGCATTAGGAGCATAGTGTTTGTTAGGTTGCTGGTTGAGTTCACTATAGCAGCGATTAATGGTAATATTTATTTCCAATGATGTCAAATTGTAGTTACACAGGGGACAGAAGTGGTGTTGCGTTTGGTTACCAAGGGAATGTTTACACATGGACACACAGTAAACATGAGCCCCGCAGAGGCAGCTGTTTGATTTGTAAATTATTGTTTAGGCAAATCTCCACTGCTGCCCATAATGCCCTTTAAACAGTGTTCTATTATATATTTTATTAAATGTTTTAGTGAGGTAAAGCAATAAGACTTGTTGAGTTGCTGTGGTATTATGTGTGTGTGTGTGTGTATACATACGTACATACGTATAGAAAGTCTACACCCCCTGGAACGTTTTTCACATTTTGTTGTGTCAGTGCCTCAGAGTTTCATGCATTTAAATTAGGATTTTTTCCACTTAGCTACACACCATACTCCACAATGTTAAGGGGAAAACAAGTTTTTATTGAGAAATAAATTATATATTAAAAATACAAAACCGAAAGATCATAATTGGATAAGTCTCCACCCCCCTGAATTAATACTTGGTGGAAACACCTGTAGCAGCAATTACAGCTGTGAGTCTGTTGGGATAGGTCTCTACCAAATTTGCACACCTAGATTTGGCAATATTTGACCATTATTCTTTACAAAACTGTTTAAGCTCTGTCAAGTTCCTTGGGGAGTGTTGATGGACAGCAATCTTTAAGTCATGCCACAAATTTTCAATTGGATTTAGGTTGGGGCTCTGACTGAGCCACTCAAGGACATTTACCTTAGCCACTCCATTGTAGCTTTGGTTGTGTGCTTTGGGTTGTTGTCATGCTGAAAGATTAACTTTTGTCCCAATTTCAGCTTTGTTGCAGAGGGCAGCAGGTTTTCCACAAGGATTTCTCTGTACTTTGCTCCATTCATTTTCCTTTTTATCCTGACAAGTGCCCCAGTCCCTGCCGATGAGAAATATCCCCATAACATGCTGCTGCCACCACAGTGATTCACAGTAGGGATGATGATCTTTGGGTGATGTGCTGTTTTGGGTTTGCTCCAAACGCTTTGCATTTAGGCCAAAAAGTTACATTTTAGTTCGTCAGACCAGAAAACTTTTTGCCACATGGCTACAGAATCTCCTGAGTGTTTTTTTGCATACTTCAAACGGGATTCAAGGTGTGATTTCTTGAGTAATGGCTTCCTTCTTGCCACCCTACCATACAGGCCAGATTTGTGGAGTGCTTGGGATATTGTTGTCACATGGACACTTTGACCAGTCTTGGCCATAAAAGCCTGTAGCTCTTGCAAAGTTGCCATTGGCCTCCTGGTAGCCTCTCTCGGCTAGGATGTGTATATAAATGTAATTTTTTTTTTAATGTATTTATATGTTTTGCAGCGTGGATGGAAAGCCCCGTCCACGTTAATTTAAACCTTGTGTTAGTGTGGCTGTCGGCTAGTGCATTGGTAAACTAGCTGGCAGTCACACAAATTAATAAACTCGTGCAGATTGTGGCCGAGGGGGTAATAGAATAATTACGAACTAGTTAAACCCCTCGGCCACTGTATTTAAGCCTGCAACTCTGCCTGCTCTATGTGGCTGTATGGAGGAGAGCGAGAGAGCGAGTGAGAGGTTAATTTAGAACGAAACCAAAAACTTATAAGATCAGTGAAGGTGATTGTCCAGCCTGACCTGTAGCGTAATTCTAGTATTTTGTGTTTGTGTTTATTTTTGTTTCATTATTTATTTATTTTTCTCTATGAGTGTTTTCCGTTTAAACATTTTATTTATTTTTCTTCTTTAGTAAACAGCGCATTTGCCATTGCACCGTACCTGTTTGTTGTTCCTCCTCCTTCTGGTCTGACGTCACCGCAGCGTCATTTACTGCCACATGTGTTGTCATCATGGGATCGACCACAGCCTCTGACTCAGGCCAGAGAAGAGGTACTTCACAAGGGTACTGCAGTTTTTTTTTCACTTTTTTTTGGAGAAAAGATGGGAGGAAGAAGAGGAAAGGTGGGAGGAAGAGGAACATGGAAGGAGAAGCGGCAGCAGAAACAGCCGCAGCAAGTCTGCCTGACATGCCTGAGGGGGGAGGAGTGGTGTTTTAAAGTTAGAACATAAGAACATAAGAAAGTTTACAAACGAGAGGAGGCCATTCTGCCCATCTTGCTCGTTTGGTTGTTAGTAGCTTATTGATCCCAAAATCTCATCAAGCAGCTTCTTGAAGGATCCCAGGGTGTCAGCTTCAACAACATTACTGGGGAGTTGATTCCAGACCCTCACAATTCTCTGTGTAAAAAAGTGCCTCCTATTTTCTGTTCTGAATGCCCCTTTGTCTAAACTCCATTTGTGACCCCTGGTCCTTGTTTCTTTTTTCAGGCTGAAAAAGTCCCTTGGGTCTACACTGTCAATACCTTTTAGAATTTTGAATGCTTGAATTAGGTCGCCACGTAGTCTTCTTTGTTCAAGACTGAACAGATTCAATTCTTTTAGCCTGTCTGCATATGACATGCCTTTTAAGCCTGGAATAATTCTGGTCGCTCTTCTTTGCACTCTTTCTAGAGCAGCAATATCTTTTTTATAGCAAGGTGACCAGAACTGCACACAATATTCAAGATGAGGTCTTACTAGTGCATTGTACAGTTTTAACATTACTTCCCTTGATTTAAATTCAACACTTTTCACAATGTATCCGAGCATCTTGTTAGCCTTTTTTATAGCTTCCCCACATTGTCTAGATGAAGACATTTCTGAGTAAACAAAAACTCCTAGGTCTTTTTCATAGATTCCTTCTCCAATTTCAGTATCTCCCATATGATATTTATAATGTACATTTTTATTTCCTGCGTGCAGTACCTTACACTTTTCTCTATTAAATGTCATTTGCCATGTGTCTGCCCAGTTCTGAATCTTGTCTAGATCATTTTGAATGACCTTTGCTGCTGCAACAGTGTTTGCCACTCCTCCTACTTTTGTGTCATCTGCAAATTTAACAAGTTTGCTTACTATACCAGAATCTAAATCATTAATGTAGATTAGGAATAGCAGAGGACCTAATACTGATCCCTGTGGTACACTGCTGGTTACCACACTCCATTCTGAGGTTTTTCCTCTAATCAGTACTTTCTGTTTTCTACATGTTAACCACTCCCTAATCCATGTACATGTGTTTCCTTGAATCCCAACTGCGTTCAGTTTGAGAATGAATCTTTTGTGCGGGACTTTGTCAAAAGCTTTCTGGAAATCTAAATAAACCATGTCATATGCTTTGCAATTATCCATTATCGATGTTGCATCCTCAAAAAAATCAAGCAAGTTAGTTAGACACGATCTCCCTTTCCTAAAACCATGTTGACTGTCTCCCAGGACCCTGTTACCATATAGGTAATTTTCCATTTTGGATCTTATTATAGTTTCCATAAGTTTGCATATAATAGAAGTCAGGCTTACTGGTCTGTAGTTACCTGGTTCAGTTTTGTTTCCCTTTTTGTGGATCGGTATTACGTTTGCAATTTTCCAGTCTGTCGGTACCACCCCTGTGTCAAGAGACTGCTGCATGATCTTGGTTAGCGGTTTGTAAATTACTTCTTTCATTTCTTTGAGTACTACTGGGAGGATCTCATCCGGCCCAGGGGATTTGTTTATTTTAAGAGCTCCTAGTCCCTTTAACACTTCTGCCTCAGTTATTTAAAACTGGATAGGAACTGGATGACATGTGGGGCATGTTGTCAGTATCTTCCTTTGTAAAAACTTGTGAAAAGTAATCATTTAATATATTTGCTATTTTTTTTTCTTCATCTACGATTTTGCCATTTGTATCTCTTAAACATTTAATCTCCTCTTTGAATGTTCTCTTGCTGTTGTAATATTGGAAAAACATTTTGGAATTGGTTTTAGCTCCCTTAGCAGTGTTCATTTCTATTTCTCTCTTGGCCTTTCTAACTTCCTTTTTGACTTGTGTTTGCAGTTCTGTGTACTCTTTCTGCGTACTTTCTTTTTGGTCCTTTTTTAATGCTCTGTAGAGTGCCTTTTTTCGCTGAATATTTTTTTTAATTGATCTATTAAACCATTTTGGCAATTTAGTTTTACATTTAGATTTGTCTACTTTAGGGATGTAATTGTTTTGCGCCTCTAGTACTACATTTTTGAAGAACAACCATCCTTCTTCTGTGGGTGTTTTCTCTATTTTACTCCAATCTACTTCTGTTAGTCTCTGTTTCATACCTTCATAGTTTGCTTTTCTAAAATTGTAAACCTTAGCTTTAGTCATTACTTTTGGGGTTTTAAAAAACACTTCAAATGAGACCATGTTGTGGTCTGAGTTTGCCAGTGGTTCTCTGACCTCTGTTTTAGTTATTCTATCTTCGTTATTTGAAAAGATTAAATCAAGGCATGCCTCCCGTCTAGTTGGTGCCTTGACAAATTGTGTTAGGAAGCAGTCATTTGTCATTTCCACCATTTCAATTTCATCCTTCGCACTACCCACCGGGTTTTCCCATCTTATGTGGGGGAAGTTGAAATCCCCCATTAGTATGGCTTCTCCTTTGCTACACGCATTTCTAATGTCATTGTATAACAGATTATTTTGCTCACCGTCTGAATCTGGCGGTCTATAGCATGCTCCTATTATTATGCCCTTTGAATTTTTGTCCGTTATTCTGACCCATATTGATTCGGTTTTATTTTCTTTGTCCAGGTTTAACACCTGGGCTTCAAGACTGTTTCTTATGTATAGCGCTACCCCTCCTCCTCTTCTGTCCTGCCTGTCTTTCCTATACAGTGTATAACCACAAATATTATATTCGTCCCCATCACTCTCAGACAACCATGTTTCTGTAACACCTATCACATCATAGTTAACTGTTAGTGCAGTAGCTTCAAGTTCTAGAATTTTGTTTCTGATACTTCTAGCATTTAGATAAATACATTTAATGGTTGTCTTACCCGAGTTGTTGTTCTTGTTTTGATGCGGTCTCCCTTCTGTTTTTTTGTTGATTTCTCCCCCCTTCCTTTCTAGTTTAAATGCTTCTGAACCTGCTTGAGGATCTTTTCTCCGAGTAGACTGGTTCCCTTATTTAAATGCAGTCCATCCCGTCTATACAGATAGTCCTTGTTGTAGAATGTGGTCCAATTATCAAGATAGGTGAAGCGTTCCCGTGTGCACCACGTCTTCAGCCATGCGTTTTGATTAATTATTATATCCATATGGTCCTTTGCAGTGTGCCGGTAGTATACCAGAAAATACCACAGTTTTGGTTTTCTCTTTTAATTTCCTTCCTAGCTCTCTGAATTTGTTTTGCAGGGATTTTGGTCTGTCTCTTCCAATGTTGTTTGTACCGATGTGGACGACTACTACCGGGTCGTCTCCTGTTCGTTCTAGGAGCCTGTCCACGTTCTCAGTGATGTGCTTGACCGAGGCTCCCGGAAGGCAGCACACTGTTGTAGTAAGGGGGTCCAAACTGCGAATTGAACTTGCTGTATTTCTTAATATGGAGTCCCCAACAATTATGACCTCCCTTATTTTTGCTGTCTGGTCACCACTGTCAATGGGATCCTGGATGTTGTTCCTTTCATTCTCTTGTTGTTGGTTCTGCTCATCAAAATTCTGAAGTGACTCAAATCTGTTGGTTGTTTTGATTTCTGGTGGTTGTGTTTGACGAAGTTTCTTTTTTTCCCTGCTTCTGCCTACCTGAATCCAGCTGTTCTGACCTTCTATCTCCCTGGTGGCTTTCAGTCTGTTAGGGGTGATGCAGACTTCCATGAATTGTGGGTGTGCCAGTTCCTCAAGATCCTGTTGCTGTCTCACTTCTTCCAGCTCCATTTCTAGCATACTTACTAGTTCATGCAAATCCTGGATCGCGCGGCACTTTACGCGCACTTGGTTTAGCTCCGCTGGGTTTTCTCGGATTTCCCACATCAAGCAGGTGTCACAGATTACTGGGTTGAAGACCATGTTGAGGGTTTTTTTTTAAGTTTAGTTTCTTCTGCAGCTGTCAGCCTGCTTTCAAACTGCTTCTAAACTGCTCTGTACTTTTCCACGCCTGTACTTCTCCCACTCGCTGTCACTTCCACTCGCTGTCGCTAGGAAGACTGCCTCGTTTAACTGCGTTGTTCCTGTTGACTCCTCCCCTCGTCCGTGTCTCAGAATGGCACTGAATTTGAATCAGCTGCTCCGAGTTTCAGCTTGTTTGTTTGGCGAGGTCGGCCTGATGGCTACCACTCTCCACCTTAGAAAGAGGAGGAGATTGGTTTGGAAGCCCTCCTCCATAGCATGGGAGTGCATTATTGCTGCTGCATTTCCCAGCGAACTGCCCCCTCCCACCAGAGGAGTGCCTGCTGAGCCCACCCCCACTACAGCCCGTGTGGGAGGAGCCTGAACGTCCTGCGCCTCCACCAGCAGAGGGAGAATACCTGCTGGTTCCACCTCCACCTCCATGGGAGGACTGCTTGTCACTCCCACCTCCACCAGCAGAGGGAGAATACCGGCTGGTGGCACCTCCACCACCGTTGGAGGACTACGTGCAGGAGCTGCTTCTCCCTTTAGCATTGGAGGGGCCAGGGCAGGATGATGCCGGAATTCCGCAGCCCCTGCATAGGTTGCTGAGGGGAGCACGGCGGAAAAACGCCCGGGCCCGAGACCGTGCACCTTTCCTTTCACCCCTTTTGAGGGTTTAAAAATATTTAATATCTGTGCATCATTCGCATGCAACATTAAATTACAATTATAGGCACTGATGACAGTATTCACCAAACTGTTAGTTTTGCTGTACTTGAATCCAGCTGGTTCATAAGAACATAAGAACATAAGAAAGTTTACAAACGAGAGGAGGCCATTCGGCCCATCTTGCTCGTTTGGTTGTTAGTAGCTTATTGATCCCAAAATCTCATCAAGCAGCTTCTTGAAGGATCCCAGGGTGTCAGCTTCAACAACATTACTGGGGAGTTGTTTCACGTGTTTCCAGTTTCACAGAGTGGTATAAAGTCGTCCATATGCCATGCCATGGTGTCGCTATTGTTGTAGTTGGGCATTTAAAATAAGTGGCCTACAGGTCCACTTGAGGACAAAATTGGAAAGTACATCTTAATAACGTGAGCAAAAAGTTGGACCACAAAAAAAAATTAAATAAAATGCAAAATCGAAGACTTTTCATTTTAAACTGTATTTCAGTAGTGATTATTTATTTTAAATTTTTTTTGTTGCTTCCAAGGCAAGCAAGCATAACATCCCATAACCGAGTAAACTACCAGTGTACATTCCATGGTCTCCTAACAACTGCTACATGGTGAATGTATTTCGCACAAGGATGACTTCACAGCTGCAAGTGCAACACAGAGCAGAGTTTAAATGAAACATTTTTATAATTTTAATTATATGCTCACTCTTTCCATATGCTACTGTTTAAAGAGTATGTAGTGGGATTCTGAAAAATCTATCATTATACGTTGTGTGTTTCAAAGCTCTTTTCAAAATGGCTGCTGAGGGGGCCTGCGTTCCATGTTAAAATAAATACAGCAATAAAAATTGCTATTTTACAGTTTAAAATCCAGTCCACTTGCCCCATGATCATGCTGGCTAAACACTTGCATCTCTTACTGGTCACGCGCACACTGGAGGATGATGAGAGAGAACAAGAGCATAAGAGATAGAGTGCAAGAGAGAGACTAGTAACAGAAAAAAATGGAAAAACTTAGTGGTGCAGCGAAAAAAAAAAACAGAAGGAAAAGCAGGCTAGTGAAAATGTCTGCTAGAAAATATTCAGAGACTATCAAATTTCTATTTTAAATCCTATAAAAATGAAGTAACCACAACAGCAAATGAACCTGAACAACTGGTCAATGAGTTTGGGTGGTGCTACTGTGCCATATAATGGGCCTGAAGAATTAGAAAGTAGTGCAAAACAAGGAGTCAGATCCAGTCTACCCACACAGCCAATTAACAATCAAGGTAACTTCAGTCTGCCTGTGCTTAACCCACAGACTTAAATAACATTCTTTATAGATTCGACAAAACTAGTAAATCCATTCAAGCACAAAACATCAAATTGTCAGTGATAGTTGAATTACTTGAATCTCTGAAAACATTTCTGGATGAGATTCGTGGTCATAGTGATGATTTTGAAAACCGCACAATGGAAACTGCAGTGCTGAATAAATATCGAGAGACGACCACCCAGTGCTCTGCAGGGTCACGATTGTCTCTTCTGGTTCCTTGTCCAGGGGCCCATGATACCAAAATCCGTCCCTGATCCTTACACTATCAGTGCACTAGAGCGGACATTTTGAAAATAACTTGGAAACAGACTTTAAAGTTGTAGGTGTAAAAGGTTGTCAGGATGTTAACAGTGAAACGAAAAGTACTCGTACTGTACCTTATTTAAACAGTTGTAGCAACATGTAAGGATGTATAACTCTATATTTCACGGAACCCTGTTACTTACTCTTAAACTCAACTGTGTACCGGTATGCCTTGCCTACACTGGTGCAAAGAATTATATAAACACGTTAGGATTGCTGCATCACGTCAGGAAGTATGGAACTTTGTAATAAATACCCTTGTGGGATTGGCGCTACCTTTCATTGGCACAATGTTTTGGTTTATTTATTACAGCAAAACTCTTGCTGGCAACTTGCCGATGATCTCCTTTGTTTCTTTAAGCACTTAAAGTACTTCAGTTTGAGGGCTAACTGGGTCAGAGGGCATATTCTTGACACCCTCGCTGGTGAAAACTTGTACAGAGTACTATGTTTGTTATTGCTCTGCCACCCTCCTCTACATTCCCATGTTATCACTCATGCTCTTATCTTCTTCACTGACTGTTATTTTACTGTTGTGGTATTTGAAGAAATGTTTGGGATTACGTTTAATGTCCAGAGCAATGTGGAGTTCTATATCTCTTTTTTATGTTTACTAATCTTCTATATACATACAGTGGCGCTCAAAAGTATTCACCCCCCTTGGACTTTTCCACATTTTATTGTGTTACAACATGGAATCAAAATGGATTTAATTAGGAGTTTTTGCCACTGATCAACACAAAAAAAGTCCATAATGTCAAAGTGAAAAATAAAATCTACAAATTGTTCTAAATTAATTACAAATACAAAACAGAAAATAATTGATTGCATAAGTATTCACCCCCTTGATTGAATATTTGGTAGAGGGACCTTTTGGCAGCAATTACAGCCATGAGTCTATTTGGATATCTCTACCAGCTTTGCAAATCTGGACACTGCAATTTTTGCCCATTCTTCTCTGCAAAATTGCTCAAGCTCTCAAGTTAGATGGGGATCTTTTGTGAACAGCAATTTTCAACTCTTTCCACATATTCTCAATTGGACTGAGGTCCGAGCTTTGACTGGGCCACTTCAGGACATTGACCTTTTTGTTTTTAAGCCACTCCAGTGTGGCTTTGGCTGTATGTTTGGGGTCATTGTCCTGCTGGAAGATGAATCTTCTCCCAAGTCCCAGGTCTCTTGCAGACTTCAGCAGGTTTTCCTCCAGGATTTCTCTGTTCTTTGCTGCATCCATTTTGCCCTTTATCTTCATGAGCTTTCCAGGCCCTGACACAGAGAAGCCTCCTCATAGCATGATGCTGCCACCACCATGCTTCACAGTAAGGATGGTGTTCTCAGGATGATGTGTTAGGCTTGCGCCAAATATAGCGCTTAGTGTTGAGGCCAAAAAGCTCTATTTTGGTCTCACAGACCACAGAATCTTCTTCCACTTGGTCTTAGAGTCTCCCTCATGCCTTCTGGCAAACTCTAGCTGAGATTTGATGTAAGTTTTTTTCAACAAAGGCTCTCTTTTTGCCACTCTCCCATAACGGCCAGTTTTGTGAAGCACCCGGGCTATTGTTGCCATATGTGTCTCCCAGCTCAGCCATGGAAGACTGTAACTCCTTTAGAGTTGCCATAGGCCTCTTGATGTTCTCCCTGAGGACAGCCTGTTCTAGACAGATTCACAGTTGTGCCATATTCTCTCCATTTCTTAATAATGGACTTTACTATGCTCAATGCCTTGGAAATGTTCTTATATCCTACCCCTGATTGGTGCTTTTGAAGAACCTTATTCCAGATTTGCTTTGAACGTTCCTTCATCTTCATGATGTAGTTTTTGTTAGGAAATGTACTAACCAACTGTGGGACCACCCAGAGACAGTTGTATTTAACCTGGAATCATGTGAAACACCTTAATTGCACACAGCTGGACTCCATTCGACTAATTATGTGACTTCTAAAGACAATTGGTTGCACCAGAGCTTATTTAGGTGCGTCATATCAAAGGCAATGAATACTTATGCAATCAGTTATTTTCAGTTTTATATTTGTAATTAATTTAGAACAATTTGTAGATTTTATTTAAGGTTCCCTGAGTAGTTTTCCGAAGAGTTCACCCTGTCAATATTGTTAATAACGCTAAGAAAGCAGTGGAGCGTCAACATCAAGGCAAGGTCATTGTATTCACAATGACAGCATGGTTAAAACTCTGCTGACTATGTCTTTTTCAATACGTTCATAACCTTGGGGATTTCTGCAAGGGCTTCTCAGTAGAGTTAACCCTGGAATTTAAAGGGTGAGGGGAGGGGGGTGCATGCATGATGAAGTAGGGACTGGGAAGCAGTGTGGCTGAGCACCTAGCTAGATCAGTTCAGTGGATTGAGCAGCCATGGCTAGCAGTGGGAGCGGAAGGAGTGAGAGGTAACATGGCATTTGTTTACTTCACACTTTTAGTGAAAGCATTATAAATTGATAGTGACTTTGAGTGATCCACACAGACCTCAGCCCAAGTCTGTTTTTGTAGTGGAAAGGATCTGGCAGGAGTGCAAACAGTTTGATTCCTGTATAGCCTGCACCCATATCTCTCAGTTTATTGCGGGACCTGACAGGTGGACACTAAGCATGAAAAACACAATCTGGAGTTGGAGGCCTTACATACACAAAGACTTCTTATTGGATATTAAGCACACTATTTTAGGAAGTTAAGAGTTTTATTACTCCGGAAATAACACATGTTGAATAGTTAGTCAGGTTTGAGTAGTTGAGTGGCAAGAATATAAATTGCACTTATTCCATTTGCCATTAGCGGAAGCAACGTTCCATTAATCTACACATTTCCTGAGGGCTTTACCATGTGTCTTGATGTTAAAAATGCCAGAGTTTCTCTAATGCTTTACTTATTGAATTTAACAATTTACAGAGGACCCAGTTGTCCTTATAGGGAAATAAGAGAGCTTGGCTGGGACAGCTTTATAATTTCTCTCCAGTTTTAAACCTTTCCCAGGCTTTCTGTATTCACCATGTTGAATAGCTTTTTCTAGTCCACAGGGATTCTCTTATCTCAACTCCATTTGACCTAACACTGTAAAAGGCACAAATTAAATTAAATTAAATATGAATTCAGTGAAAAGCAACAGCACACTGATCACAGAGTGCTCTACCAGGTATTGTAGCCTAGCATGAATAATAAAGAAGCCCTTTCTCAACAGAATTGTATTGTTTAGATTCTGCTGCAGTTACTGCATTATATATTAGATCTGCATTGCAGCACAGTATTGTAACTACACCCTCATAGTTGTCACAGTTGATGTACAGTACAGCTCAGGAGAATCCAGAGCATTTCCTGCACTAGTGTTGCTGTCTACACCTGCAAAGGTTTTTTTTTTTTTCCTCCCTGACCTATTAGCATGTCAACTGGAGGGTCTTGGATAAGGATGCACCTACCAACAAGTCTTGTTTGCCACCTAACAAAGTGTCAGAACTGCTGTTGTGCCCATCACGACTGAAACTGGCAGGGACAGGGAGATGCAGCTTTACTTTATTACAAAATCCTGATTAATGTTTTCCTGCACTTATTTTCTTGTGTTAAACTACTACCGTTACTTTATTAAATACAAATCTTCACACCAGAATAAACCATTACAGATGGGTCTCGGGCTGCAGGCAACATGACGTTACAGCAACAGTACACATTGTAGAGTTACAGAGCAGGGATGGGGGACTACAGTCTGAGCCAATGGGGTGAAAGCACTGTCCTCCCCATGTGCCCAGCGCATTGAGGTCTTGTGTTACTCCTAATCACTTTTCCCTGCTGCACCGATCTTAGTGTTACAGCATCTTGGATGCCCCATTCATTTTTAATCCCAGTCAATTTGTACATCTTGCGATTTTCATTGATATGATATCTGTAAAACCTTCACCTTATTCTGAATGGATTCTCTGGATTGAAGAGAAAGAGAGAACCCTGTAGCTGTTTTCTTTTTTTCCATTGCCTGCTTTTATAGTGAGTCTTTCATAGTCCTGTTTTCTGAAAAACCAGAGTGGAGCAGAGATACTGAAAACAACACCCTCAGCATTGAGTAGCATTGAAAAATCTGTTTGCAGATCAAATGAATTGGACGGCTCAGTCTGTTCTTCTAGAGGAGGTGGTATAAGTTGTGGTATAAGTTGTATAACAGGCCTGCATTTAAAACAAGATACCAGGGAGGCCGAAGCGCTGATCCTTCATGAAACCCATGCCAGTCGAGATAACCATGCATTCTTACAAATACATATTCCCAACTGTGCTTGAAGTTCCTGGCAGAAATAAAACTACTCAGTTTCAGATGTTTGCTATGTCACAGCTTGGCTGACTTTAATTTCTATTTGCATTGGCACTGGTAGGATGATTATCAGCTTACAAGTAGCATTTGATCTGCTAGCTGATCTTCTGTGGGGTGATCTGATCAATTTGGATTCTATAATATATAATTATGCTGACTGGTCTATGCCTTTACATCGCTATAGGAATTTGATTTCCAGAAATCAAAGACTGCTAAATGTGAACACTTCCATTTTTTAGGTACTGTAATATATGTTAACCAGGTTTTTAATTTTCAGTTTTAGTGTTTGTTTAATGTTGGAATGCCCTTTCCTTTACTCTTCCTACAAGTGGTGTTCTAAATTCATTGATACTGGAGTCTGTGACATCCTTTTACATGGATAAAATGCCCCTGTTATTTGGTAGTGCTGTTAAGTGTGCATGTGCAACTCAAGACAGTGTTGTAAAGGAGGCATTCAGTTTTATATTTGAACTGTGCAGCAGCAGCAATGTGTTGACTGTGTTCTGTCCGGTGTTCCTTTTCTATTTTTTTATTCCTTATCGATCACTCTTATATTCACAAAGGCAATATTATAATTATACCTGCCAGGTATTAAGAGGTCCCTGTTTGTATATTAGGTTGTCTCCAGCTGGGTGAAGAGCATTTACTGTTTGGTCTTTAGTCCAAATAGATCATCTGCAGTTTTCAGACATGGGCTATAATTCAATACTGAGTGTTTTATGTAACAGTGATGGAAGATCTGTCGCGCAACCTTTCAGAAACAGTATAACCATCAGTAGTGGGGGCTGATTTGTTACAGCTTTTCAGATAGTATAGCAACTTAATTTGAAAAGTATTTTCTGTTGAATGTATGGTCAGAACAGACTTCCACATTTCTCAGTGTGACTGTACATGGGATTGTTCCTGTAAGAAATTAAATTAATCCTTGACAGTCTCTGAGCCTGCTAGCACAGCAATGAAATTGTCATGTTGGAATGGAAAATGCCTTACTCAGTAATACTGACCTGGATAAGAAAAATCATGTCTCAGAGAGAGAAAGAAAGACAACTTTTAGTTTCATTAAGATCCTAGATATGAGCTATAGTCAAATGAATTTATTTTGCATTCCTACTAGATCTTGTGTCTGTTCAAAACATTATTTTAATAATTGTATGGCAAATGTACAGCCCTTTTGGGTTCCTTCCAACTTTTAGGAACTTTATTGATACAACCTTTCCAAACCCTTTTAGTCAAACAGTCAAAATCCAAATGAAGGAATGTTGGAAGGTTTAAATTTCAGGTTATTTCTCCAGTTTTGAATGTGATGCAACCACCTCATAGCCTGTTGTCTGCAGACATGTTGACACAAAAACACAAACAGAAAATGACAACTATTCATATTTTAGCATAGCCAGATACAAAAATAACACCTAATGGGTGTAAACTGAGCTTGTGCTTTGCAAACCCCTCAGGGACAAGTGCAGTACTTCACATCAGCATCTCGGACAGCCCCAAGGAACACCTAAACACAAACCCACTATTCCAGTTAGAGAAAACCCTAATGTCTCTCTCCAGGTGGGTGAGCCGGTTCCATGACTGTCTTCCTGTACACTTCCAGGGCAATGTGTATTGTATGTAGCCTTGGAGTTTATTTATTAGGATTTTACTAGTTTACAAATCTGCAAAATTGTGATGCAGTAGCATAGCGACACTGTCAATTAGCAGTGCTTAGTACTTGCTATCTGGGGACTTGCAAAATATATCTGTACTAAATCACTGGAAGTGAGCAGTTTTATTTTTGCCCCGGGTGTGTGTACTGACACTGACGTTTGCCCTTCACATTTCACCCCTTGACGGTAGTTTCCATCTCTTCACCACCTGCTGCCAGGAAAAGGAATTGGTTCAAATCAACAGGGTTGGTAAAAGACTAACAGATGTAACTGCTGGTATTTGGTTGTGCAGGTACTGCAGGAAACATTCCGATGAGCAGGGGAGAGGGTCTGCAGGAAACATCTGGATGGGTGGGTGAGGGGGTCTGCAGGAAACATCTTGATGGGCAGGGGAGAGGGTTTGTTACTTGGAACTACCATGCGTCCCTTTGTTCCAAACTTATGGGGTAGACTTTGGAAGTGTTGTGTATATATTACTTTACATCTCATTTAGAGAAAACACTTCTGAAATTATGTACAGAGTTATACAAAAGCCATAACCCGGACTTTTCAGTTCTTTTATATATATATATATATATATATATATATATATATATATATATATATATTATATATATATATATATATATATATATATATATATATATATATAATTACTGTACT
Organism: Polyodon spathula; assembly: GCF_017654505.1. NCBI lineage: Eukaryota > Metazoa > Chordata > Actinopteri > Acipenseriformes > Polyodontidae > Polyodon > Polyodon spathula. The sequence continues at coordinate 20,020,907 of NC_054537.1, read as the reverse complement.
CTCTAAATCATCTGTCCTGGTGGGTGTTCACGTACCAGTGATAATTTTATAAAGTCGCTTTGCTATAGTGTTTATATAACCTGTCTAATCTTCCAAAAACTAGTCTGCTTCTGATTGGTAGTGTATATTTGGTCAACTGAGCCAATAAAAGGAGAGAGGGAAGAGATCAGCTACCTTGTACGTCTGATTAATTAAAGCCGTAATAGGTCTGCCTTGATAACCCTGTCGTGCTGTTGAATTAATAATATCTGGGTACCCTCTATTCATTCTTAATGATAGGTTTCCATTAAGAAGGCATGCTAAAAGTTACATGGCAATGGGGTCATTAATCTGAACTGTCTCGATGGCCAGCTAAACAAGTCAGAGATCCTTGCAAACAACAAGCTTCCTGTTTCCAGGCCCACGAATGCTTGACTGGAAGTCACGGCAGATCAGAAACCAGCCCCTTCTACATAAACATATAAGTGACTGGTGTAAAACTACACATGGGTGTTTTTGTCAAGAAAAGCTCCTTCTCCAGGGACATAATAAAAGGGGAATGTCATCCTGATAGGTCAGTAGCAACTCCTATCCTAGGTACTGTTTGTGATTGCATTGTGATTTGCTTTAAAAATCAGATTGCAAATTAATACTTATTACAAATTAATAATTATCTCACGAGGACCAATTTGCAACCCTTTGATATAGACCTGAATCTTTATCCAAGCAGACTTTAGAATCCTTGCATTGTGTGCTGTGCCTGAGTAGAATGGGCTTGTCAGTTAAAGTTGAGCAAAATGTAAACGTTAGTCGATGGTCAGCCTTTGGGTTTTATCATCTCTTTGCTCTGAAGAACTGCTCTGCGGTTCTAAACAGACGTTATCAGATAGTGGGAAAAGATTCAGGACAGGTTGAGAAACTGACAGTACAATAAAGTTCGGAAGCAATCTTCTGGTTAATTACCTTTAGCTGCAAGTTTCAGAACCAGGTTTACTATGTTATTCAGAAGCAAGTATACTGTACCTGCTGTTTCAACACCCGCTGATGTGCAGCCTTTCCAAAGGATTCAACTCTGGGTGTTTACGTTCAGTGAATAAACTCCTTTTCTAATTTTAAAAGGAGATCGTTCCGAATAGGAAACATTGCTATTGAATCCCAGTGACTGGGACTGCACTCCTGTCTTGTGGTTCAACAGCCATGACTGCTATTGAGCAGGGTCATTCGATAGCTTGTTATTGTGCCAAGTCATCGAGACAATGGAAACCAAACCTGTAATCTCATCCCCTTAAATAAGATTGCTGTTGTGCATTTGAATTACTAAATTCCTTTTATTAGCCATCTAGAGACATTTTAGATTTTAATGCACATCAACTGGGGAGCAACGTGCTCTTTCCATTCGGTGTTGTGGCAGAGCAGGAAACAACAGCATGAATAATGAAAACCTTCCCCTGGGTAACTCACCTTGGCTTCCCCAAGTGTAGCCTGATGTTGTAAAGCTACGAATCTACTGAAGTTGTTATTTACGTACAATATTCACTCCTTTTTTTTTTTAAATGTAGTAGTTGCCAGTTATGTTTTATATTTTCTCCCAATTTAGAATATCCAATTATTTTTAGGCTCAGCTCACCGTTACAACCCCTGCATGGCGAAGATGAACACACGCTGTCCTCTGAAGCTTGTGCCATCAGCCGACCGTTTTTTTTTCACACTGCAGACTCACCATGCAGCCACCTCAGAGGTGCAGCGTCGGAGGACAATGCAGCTCTGGGCAGCTTTCAGGCAAGCCCACAGGCGCCCGGCCAGACTATACGGCTGGTGTGCAATGAGCCGAAGACACCCTGGCCAACCTAAGGATCATTCATTCATTCATTTGCAACTATCAAGTGCAGCTGGTTGTACTATCCGATCACAATGAGTGAGAAGCGAAAAATCAATTCTCGTTCAATTGGCTTTAAAGCTTTTGGGATAACTTTCAAAGCATGTGTTTTTGAGAAACAATTGACAATGCTTGATTTCTGTGTGAAACTAAGTTTATAATTGTTTTTGTTCACTGAGAATTTAGTATAATGTACATTTTTTAGCTTTTGCTATTTAAGCTGTCAAATTAGACAATACAAGCACAGCTAAAAGTATAGTCAACAGTTTGTGCACAGTTTGTGGTTAGATTCTTTTCTTAAAAATAACACTGCAGTTATTTTATTCTTATTTCAATTGAACTATACGAGTTATACCCGGTTTGTACAGTACTAATATACTGTAATTGATTCATTTACTGTAGTTCTTTCAACTGTTTTCATAAGGACACTAAACTAAAAATAAACTTGTAAATACAATAATACTGTAAACGTGTGAGTTCTGGTAGTTATAAGCATGTTAATGCCATGGCTCATTGCACCCGTAGTTAACTTGACACCTCGGATAAGTCAACAGTTTAAAATAAAGTGCACAAATAGCAGGAAAGTGTTGTGGACAGAGGGAAAGAGATCCTTCTTAATACAGGGAGTGGTGAGGGTATGGTATGGAATGTTTTTGAGGCACTTGGATCCTTTGAGACCCAACTTGACAAAGTTTTGAGATTAATCAGCCACTAGGAGCTGAGTGAGCATAGATGGGCCTCCTCACGTTCGTAAATGTTCTGTTCTTAACTGTTCAACTCAAATTAGTAGTCGTTCCACCACTAGAATGCCATGCCTGTGTTGTCGAGCTCCTGTTCTCTTAGAGCTCTGATGCTCTTAAAAAGCCAGGCTAGAACAGTTGGACACATCTTTTATATTTTTTTAGGTGGCAGTGTGGTCCAGTGGTTAAAGTCCAGGGCTTGTAATTCAAAGGTCACCAGTTCAAATCCCACCTTTGCCACTGACTGACTCACTGTGTGACCCTGAGCAAGTCACTTAACCTCCTTGTGCTCCATCCTGCGGATGTGATGGTGATGGTGATGTCTTTGTGATGGTGATCCACCATGAAAGGCGCTATCAATAAATAACTATATTATTATTATATCACATGACCAGGAACCAGCGCATGTAATATGATTGTAATGTTTGACTTATATGCAGGAAAGCATTCAAATGACAGAGGCCCTCGAAATACTGTTTTTACAAGACATATTTTCTAACATTTTGATTTTTTTCATGGGCCTCATTTACGAACATGATTTGTGCAGTTCTGTCCCTGTCCTATTTAATATTTCCATTTCCGTGCAGAAAACAAGGATGTAGCAGATGCAAAATGAAAGGGGCGGAATAGTGCCGCCACCTCATTTGCATTGAATTAATGGTGTTTACAAATACAAATCAGCATTAAACACAGATAATGAGCTGCCGTACATTCATGAGCTATTCATGAAGGTCTGACAAGGATTTTGCGCGGACAAAAATGACCCAAAAATTCTGCCGACTGAATGCTGCTGCAAAGCAGAGAGCATAGGCAGCAGAAGCTGTGTCCTGATTTGAAATGGCAGAACGTCCCGTATAGTCAGAATGTGTTAATGCGACACTGTGATTTACTTTGGGCAAATTATAAGCAGACTAAGATAAAAAGAAAATATGCTGAAATAATTGTTTCAATTCAAAATATTATTTAATCTATGCGCCCTACAATAATGTGAAGCCTCCAACACATGTTTTGTATTGCATGTGGGATAGACTTAAAAAACTGCTAGGTTTTACTACTGTTTTAAACCTATTGTACATATCTATATTTTTACATAATGTAATGTGTACAGAGAACACACTAATTTTATTTAATCATATTTATTGGACATTTTTTTTTTTTTTTTTTTGCAAAAAAAAAAACTACCAACTTTTGGATGTTTTTGTCCATGACATGTATGTATATATATATTATATATACTTTAAATATATATATATATATATATATATATATATATATATATATATATATATATATATATATATATATGAATAACAAACTAACTAAACTAACAAATAAATACATACATGAATAAATCCTCCTAAGATAAAGAAAAAAATGCAGCAAAAAATGTCAATATATTCTTAACCTCAAAACAAAACAAAAAAAGTTCTGACCTACAACCTACAATTGAACTCGAATCTGGAGTTCTAGTCCTGAGAGCTACACATTATACATGTGTAGAGTACTGGTTAGGGCTCTGGACTCTTGACCGAAGGGTTCAATACCAGGACACTGCTGCTGTACCCTTGAGGAGTGTATTGCTCCAGGAAAAACTCAACTGTATAAATAGGTACCAGAATTTGTTTGTAAAATAATTAATTGTAACTCGCTTGGGGAGAAAAAACGACAGCCAAATACATTATTATTTTTATTATAAATGGTGGAGTGACCTGCCTTTCATTCATAAAACCGCCCGGAGTACTCGGTTCCGAAGTTCCATTTGGGATGAAAATTATGCATGTAGTAAAACCAATTTAGTATAACATAATACTACTGGAAAAACCTTCCCAAACAGCCTTTACATACCTTTATTTATCAAAGTTAGAAGCAAACTTTATGTTTTATGCAATGTTACAAGATTCATCACAGTTGTAATTAATCATAGTTACTAAAATTGTAACAAGCAAAGTTACAATGAATCTTATAACAGTGTGTCAAACAGTTGAATGGAGTTCAAATTCTGGTGCCTATTTATACAGTTGGGTTTTTACTGAAGCCAAAACAACGCTTTTTAATTGTTTCTACATTACGTTCACTGACCCCAAGCACACTTATCTTTATTTTACTTAGTAAGCTATTTATATACTTGTATACTTGTATATTATCGAATTACAAATGATACATTGAAATTTCGTTCTGTTTGATATTTTATTTTTAAACACTAAAACTCGGAATCAGTTATTGTAAGGTGACCTTGGTTTTATGTTGGGAAATATATTTAAGAAAAATAAAAAACTGAAATATCTTGCTTGCATAAGTATTCAACCCCTGATGCCTTAAGACACACCATCCCTACAGTGAAGTATGGTGGTGGAAGAATGGATGGAGCAAAATACAGGAAAATACTGCAAGAGAATCTGCTTCAGTCTGCTAAAAAACTGAAGCTTGGGAGGAAATTCACCTTTCAGCAGGACAATGATACCAAGCACAAGGCCAAAGCAACATTGGAGTGGCTCAAGAACAAAAAGGTGAATGTCCTACAGTGGCCCAGTCAAAGTCCTGATCTCAATCCCATTGAGAATCTGTGACACTATTTGAAAATTGCGGTCCACAAGCTTCGTCCAACCAACCTGAACAACCTGGAGCAAATCTGCCAAGAAGAATGGGCCAAAATCACTCCGACACTTTGTGCAAAGCTGGTACATACTTACCCCAAAAGACTTAAAGCTGTTATTGCAGCGAAAGGTGGCTTTACCAAATATTAATGTGTGGGGGTTGAATACTTATGCAAGTAAGATATTTCAGTTTTTTATTTTTTGTAAAAATATTTCCCAACATAAAACCAATGTCACCTTACAATAATTGATTTTAAGTTTCGGTGTTTTAAAATAAAATATCGAACAGAACGAAATTTCAATGTACCATTTGTAATCGAGTAATATGAGACAATTGGTCTGGGGTCTGAATAGTTTTGCAAGGTACTGTATATATATATATATATATATATATCTCTGTGCTCTGAGCACACTCTTAAACCAAGGGGAGACGTTTATGGAGGACAGAAATGTTTTAAACTCCTGTAAGTGGTTTTGTTCGTGCACCGGGCATACTATATGTGCTGACAACTTTTTAATAATCAGGTAAATCACACAGACTCATTGAATTTGAAGTTTTAACAAATTAGAACAGTAGTGGTGCCCTTTCTGTTTATTAAATTCTTTAAAAAGTGGATAGATTGCTTGCGCAGACCACTGTAATTCCTAAGCAATAAGCAATCTGGGCGATTCAGTGCTTTTACAGGTTTAACAGCATTAGTACTTCAATACAGTAACACAAATATGATTTTCATATATTCAGCCTTCATGCAAAAAGCTAAAGCGTCCACCTCTAAATCCTACAACATACAATATATCACTCTCTTAAGACTAGAACATCATCTATATACCTTATAATAATGCATCCAGTATAAACAAGATATATATTCAAATGTATGCTTACCTTCCAGTATATGTCTTCAATAGGCAGAGACTTCTAACTTCAGACCGAACAGCAGTTAGTTTTTCAGAGACCCTCAGAGCATGGACCACATCAGCTTGCAAGACCAATGGTATCGAATGGGGTCTTGCTCTGGGCTTATATAGGATTTTCCCTTCATTGAATACATTAGGAGTCCCAATTAAATCTGATCATCAATCTGCCTTGACAGTTCTTATCTTTGAGTTAATTATATATTCTAGAAGGATCCGGTTGCTCTTTTTTAACACTAATTGGAGTTACATAACAACATTCAAAGCTAATTTTATTATAACTTATTTCCAAAAGTATTGGAACATGATCTCATAGTTCTCGTTTTCAACTCCTCCTTTCTCTAAAAGGTCAGATGAACCAAAGTTCACAGGTTCCTTGCTATAATATAATACAATACAATACGATACAAATTTATGTGTGTATTAAAAGAGATGTTGTTTTATATATGTTTTATATATATATATTTATAAACATAAACTTTCTGTGTGATTTTATTATCTTGGGTTTACAATAGATTCCCTTTCAGCAGCATATCCTGTCAATTTTTCAGATTAGTTTACTTTCATATACAGGTGAGTTAAAGTATTGAACAAAGACTGTAAGGATGTATTGTAAGCCCTTGAATGAAAGTACTAGGCATAACAATGTGCAGTTCAGTTATTTCCATTTAAATGTAAGCTATAAGGAACATGTTAAATATAATAGCCTTATTTAACTGTGCCAATCTTGGACTTAGCCTAACCTGTTTCTAAAATGTGCCTGCACAAGCAGGTTTACAGACACTCTGTTTACTTGCCAAGACTAGTGTTTCAATTAATATGAGACTTCCACTGTAAGCACTTTTCAACCTCTTTGACAACCTCTCCTTTTGCCAATTTTCAGTGTTGATTCATATGAGACACTACCATAAGAATTTTCTAATACTTATTATTTTAAACCAAATTTTAGCTTAACGCTACGCTTTTCGTTCCCATCTCTTCTTGCCAGGTTCTAATTAATTTCTAAGATATATAGAAAATGTTTATTTTAATATAAACTCCTGCCTTCTATTATCCTAAAGGTATTTTGTTCATTAATATTAAACGAGATTGATCATTATAGAGAGGATTTTGACTTTTAAATCGCTGACTATCAAAAAACCCTGCTACATTGGCCAAAACCAATGAGTCATTTCCAACACTGCTTTTACTACCTGCAAGTAAGGACGCGGTTACAAATCGGTTCACTGTATATGTAAAGTTACAGTTTATACTTTTAATTATTTTATAACATGTAGTTCTAATTCAGATATGTCAATATAACAAGCTCTTATAAACTGCAATTCTATTTTACTTTATTGATATACACAGAAGACAAGAGGTTAATTTTTAATTAGGCACCTGCTTAGCAGCAAATGCAACCTTGAATATTAAAACTTAGGACTGCTCATACATTTACTTACAGAAGGCACAGGTGTCATTGTCCATCAAATCAACAGTATCAAGGTCACTTTTGAAATCAGGACTTAAAGGATATGTTTGCAGTAAGAATACCTCTGTTAAGAAAGGGGAACAAGACTAAAAGGCTAAAATATGCACAAGAACACAAAAATTGGACTATGGAACAATGGTCAAAGGTGCTTTGGACTGTTGATGGATGGACAATGACACCTGTGCCTTGTGTTAGTTCTCTTGTTAATTCAACATTTGTCTTCTTTCTATTCCTTAAGGATATTATCTTCAAGTATTGATCATCCTTGTTAGACAACTTTTTGGGTCTTCCAAGTGTGGGCTTGTCAATTACAGCCAATGTTTCTCTGTACTTGTTGATTATGCTTTGGATACCACACCTTGAAAATCAAGTGATGTGAGCTATTTCACTCAATGATTTTCCTTCTTTGTGCAAGTCAAGGTTGTTATAATAGTAGAAAACACTAGTGGAGGCTTTGAATAAATTGTTAATGCTCATAATGCATCAGAGTAGAAAAGTGCAACATGTGTAAGACTTTTGCACAGCAGTGTGTGTGTGTGTATGTGTGTGTTTGTGAAAATGTCTATATAAATTGTATGTAGGCTAATATACTCAAATATACTACTTTACACAAAACACATTAACTAGAAGCAACGTTCCTAGAACAATGACAAAAAAAAAACTCAGTATCACAAATACATATAATGGAGGAAAGAGTATTTTACTCTCAATGGAAATCTCAAAACAGTAAAAAAAAAAAAAAAAAAAAAAAAAAAAGATGTCAGAGTATATAATGCTAAAGGCCACTGCACTCTGGGTCTGTTCCGTCATTTAACAGCTGTCACCCGAAAAAGTCATGCGTCAATTCATTGCACATTAGATGCATTAATATCCTCTGAGCGCTGATGTACAGTGGAGGCTTTGTAGTAAATATACCTAGTTTAAGTATTTTAATAAAAAAAAAAAAAAATACAATTCTGTTGTTAGTTCTTGCATAACTTTGAAAACAAAATGTTTAATGTAGTATAAACAATGACCAGCAAATTCTGATGGAAGTTAAAATGTTTGCTAATTATTATGTTTCTACAATAATGTTGTTACTCAATAAATAAAATAAATAAATAAAATACACATGATATTACACAACATGGTTGTCATAGCATCAGAAACCATATTTTCAAACACTCACTCCTGTAATAAATATATCTAAAAGTTGGGAAGCTAGCAATGAGCTACCGAAAATACTTTACCATAATGACCTTATTCCCTCACTTTCATGTACTGCCCCTCTTTTCTGACTGTTAAGCCCTGACCGCTCTTGCCCTGTCATGCTTCTTTCTCTGATATGTGTTTCCAGGTTAGGTCACTGTTTCTTTACTTCCTCGACTACAGTTGAGATAAAAAGTATATGTTTGTAATAACCTATACTGCACAAAGTTTATGCTATCAGTTCAAAGTGTCATGTTTACGGCAATGTCTTTCCATATGTTTTCTTTTTTTCAAAGTCTTTGTTGGATTTGTCATAAAGTAATTTTTATTTGTCGACACACACAAAGTTCATTTTTCCATTTTGTTCAGACAAGTGCAAGAATCCACATGCCTTCCCAGTCATTTCTCATTGGTCAGTGTATTTAACGAACGTCAAATCGGATCAAATCGAATTTGTTTCGATTCCAAAATTGTCACATCACCGTCCTATGACTATTATGGACTCAGTGTGCAAGGTGCAATAGGGAATGCACATGGTCATTTTTTTCTCTTTAGATGCACGCTAAATTTGGATGGGTTATCGAATCCAGTGTGTAATGGCCTTTAAGTCTCAATATTTAACTTATATTCCAAAATATAAAGTTTTTAACAGCACTGAAAAAAGAGATACTGACAAGTTGTGACACTTGACTTCTTTTCTGGCACACTTGATAACAATGCTCATTATGTGTTCTAATTCTGCAACTTTTCCACATAATGCCTGTTGATGCAGAATCTACTGTAAGAAAACAGGTACTTCTGCATTTCTTTCTTTAATTATTTCCATCGGCTTCCTTCCAGTTAGCTTTTTCCAAGGTAATTTTTCACTTTCTATGGCTTCTTGAAGTTTAAAAAGTCCTTTCCTTTCATTGAGACTCCATAGTTTTCAGTAAACTCACAATACGTTGCTTTATGCAGCGTATCATAATGACATTGTATGGTGGTATCATTTTTCATAACTGCAAATGTTTCGGTGCAAATCAGACATGTTGCCTTGTTGTCAAAATTATTGAGTGAAAATATAATAATTTGGCTATCGATTTTAGACTCTTCTTTTTTCTGCCTCCACCCTACCTTCCGTGACATCTCCAATTACTTTTTCGCTACTGATTTAAAATTTTACACAAAGTAAAATAAATAGTTTAAATAAGCGTTCGCTTTGCTATCGTAATCAAAATTATGTGTGAAAGGAAACGGATCCTGTGTGCTATTTGATTGGCTGTTTTACTACCTCTGTGAGCTGTGATTGGCTTAATGGGAATGTCACTCATACAGTGCAGGCTGCACATGTTGAATACATGTGTTATATTAAAGAGACAGGTTGTTTAAAGGATTCCAGAATGATACAGTAGTCAGAACATCAGTGGAATTTTATAAAGTAATGGGCAGGCCTCCAAAAATTGCCCCGCAGGCCGTATGTTTTACACCCCTGCTTTGTATTAACTATTTATTTTAAACTATGTCATTCAGGTTTAACTGCAACCCATTTAATAAACTGATTTACACAAAAAAGCGCTGCTAAAGCTCACTGGGAATTATATTACATTTCCAACAGAGGACAGGTTTACTATTGATTGTACTCACATAGCACTGTCACCCCGATCCATGGAGCCTGCTCTGCAGGGTGACAATACCAACAAGGAAGAAAATTCAGGCAACGTCTCTTCAATCAACATTTCTCGAGTAAGCAGAACAAGAAGAACAAATACGCCATTGCATAGCATTACCTTTATTGTATATGCATTAAAGGAGAAAGGAAAAATACTTTTTTTTTTTTTTTTTTTTTACATCAGACAAGGAATACATGTTAAACAGTAAAAGGTAAGCAGTGCAGTTTCACTTTACATTGCCTCTGCCTGTCCCCTACTGAGTGCTGTGTCTGTTCACTCATTTTCGGTCAATGTAAGCCACGTCCACCTCCACAATAAGCTACTGACCAAAAGATATGCCTGGACTGCTGGGGCTGTTGATATCACCGGGGTCACGGGTAAGTCTCTGTCATTATTGTGCACGTTATATTATCGCTCACAATACATGTTGTGTGCTCGGTATGGTATGTAAATTAGCCAAATACTGTGACAATGTTTTAATGCATTCTCTGTTAGTAAATGGGACACTAAATTTAGATCTGTCGCACACATTAGGCTCAATACTTTATGTGCGCACTAACTCCAAATTTAGTGCCCTTTCGTAAATTAGACCCTATGTGTATAACTATATTTTATCCTAAAGTATAATTTTTTTTGAACGAATTTAAGCAAACGTCTGACACCAGAAGTGTAATTTCTATACAGGAACTTGCAAAAAAAAAAAAAGACTTTGTAACTCGTTCAATAAATTCCAAGATTAATAATATCAGGGAGCTCTCATTATGTTTCTTTGTTGTACAGCACTTTATGATGGCAATGCCATGGAAGGCTCTTTATAAAACTGTTGTTGTTGCTTTGCAGCCTTGTCTCCATAGTGCATAATGCTGTGTTTTAATCCTTTGATGGATAGATTCAGTTAACAACTTAATTACCTGTTCAGCCTGTCTGGTCCCATGGATCTGCCAAGCAGCTTTGTACAGCGCTGCAGCTTCAGTGTACCGCGCCTCATTACTCTGTGCTGTCGGCTCTGACGCTGCCGTCCCCACTTCATAGTGGGAACTGAACATGCTAAAAATAGCATGAAGTGCTACAGAACTGAAGCCCCCCCCCCCCCCCCCCCCCCCCCCCCCCCCCCTGCTTATCTGTTTATTCCTACCCTGTGGTGATTTGTGTGGTGTGTGTGAGGCTCTATGCCTTTGATCTTGCTATTCCAAAAACAGATTGGGCCAGATTTACTTTACTGACGTTTTTAATCCCTCCCAAAGAACTTGCACAGGACTTTTACAAAAAGGTTTTATCAGCTCTACCAAGGTTGAGATGAAATGTTCATGTATTGCAACCAGATACAACTGGGATATAATGTCATCTGTGAGAACTGTTTCCCATTGTCTAAGGCTTTTAGCATCTTTTTGCAGCAGCTGAGTTTGTTATAACTTTATACCTCATCTCATTAGAAACCCATTTCCTTTTAGATACAAATTTACTGAAATTGAACTGACAAACAACACAGAAGTTAATGAAGTTAGACAGTTGGGATGTAAAAGCATCTGGATTTAAAGTTATTGTTAATAATAAATGTGTCATTGCCATCAGAATCCTTCAATAGCGTTAATATCACCTGGAGGAGGTGGGTGAGTGGAAGGGGGGCTGGCATTGCTAGCGTTATAGATCAGCAACAGTATACTCATTTCAGAGTTTTCATTTCTGAAATGTGGTATAAAAATATAATTAATACAGCAATTATTAAAACATAATAGAGTGCCTGGTAATCTGACATATTGAACCTGCTTTGCATATTGCTATTGTACTTGGAGTAAAGTGCATATTATAATATGTTTTGTCTCATTTCTTGTGTAGTTTTGGGAGAGTGACAGATTTGACTGTTGTATCCATGAGGCCATATTTTTCATGGTGTTAGTGGGTGAAGACCCCAGCCTCTAATGAAAATCAGTTGTAATTATATTTCACAATTGTTGATCTCCAGAACTGTTTTTCTGCGTGGCTGTCAGTGGGACTTGGACAAGTCTATGTTTGTTCATGAACTGAGCTGAGTAATATAAAGGCATAGGCAGACAGTCAGATGAAAGAAGACAGGAGCCACATCACTGACAACAGAACAGGTTCTGAATGTATAAGAAGGTTGGGCAACTGACTTTAGTCTTCTATTGTTGCCTTGTGAAGAACTTTGATTATAATTGTTGCCTTGTAAATCGTCGTGATTGTATTAAACTGTGTTAGGACTGTATTATTATTATTATTATTATTATTATTATTATTATTATTATTTATTATTATATTGTATTTAAATACTATAATAAGCAGTTTGCTCAATGTGTACAATCTTTAAAAAGAGGACAGTGTCTGGCATATACTGAAAGTATCCAAAAGGGACGATAAGCTGAGGACTTAATGTTGGTTTTCTGTAATACAGTTAAGTGTCTTCCATTCTACTCCAACAGAATAAAAGATCAGCCATGTAGCAATCAATGCCAATGCAAGAGCTTCATAGTTGTTTTTCACTGCTATGCGTTGGGTTGAGGCGATGCAGCTTGTAGGAACACTGTCCCAGCATGGTGTATTGTGGGAGGCAGGATTCACA